>NW_024713129.1:21585432-21661645 GCF_018991925.1 Homarus americanus
CGACATCATTATCTAACGACATCATTATCTAACGACATCATTATCTAACGACATCATTATCTAACGACATCATTATCTAACGACATCATTATCTAACGAAACCATTATCTAACGACATCATTATCTAACGACATCATTGTCTAACGACACCATTATCTAACGACATCATTATCTAACGACATCATTATCTAACGACATCATTATCTAACGACATCATTATCTAACGACATCATTATCTAACGACATCATTATCTAACGACATCATTATCTAACGACATCATTATCTAACGACATCATTATCTAACGACATCATTATCTAACGACATCATTATCTAACGACATCATTATCTAACGACATCATTATCTAACGAGACCATTATCTAACGACATCATTATCTAGTCACTTAAATAGGACACACATAGCTAGTTTCTCTGGGAGGTGGGGAAGTGCGGGGGACGTGGTGGGAGTAGGGAGGGTGGGGGGTGGATGGAGGGAGGGTGGGAGGGGGGTGGACGGAGGGAGGGAAAGGTGTACAAGGGCTGGAGACCATACATGGTTCCCAAAAAGTTACCAAATCTCAAAAGATCCACTACCACCCCGGATCTACACGGCCAGGTAATAGACAACCTCCCTAGACCAGCATCCGCCAGTAGGGTCGGCGGAATATGAAATAAGGCCCTTAAAACACTCATATATGGGACAGGGTAGGATGTCTAGTGCCTGTACCGACAGACAATAACTAACCCATGACACAACCAGAACACACTATTAGCTTAGCTAGGCGGTCAGCCCGCCCTCTCTTACCTCCTCCTAAATTTCTTCAATTTCCGAACTATAACTTCTTTCCCCCCACCGCTAATCTTCCTTCACCCCTCCTTTCTCTACACACACAAAAAAAAGGGGGCTGGAGAGGGAGGGGGGAGGGAGAAGTGGAGGAGAGTAGAGGTGTTCAGGTTGGGGAGGAAGGGGAAGGGGAAGAGGAATGTGGTCGAAGGGGAAAATTAATGACGAGAGGGGAGGTGGTTAAATAAGGGTCACATCCCGAGCTGCGTTAGTTTATTTTTTGTATCAGACAAAGTAATGTTTATGTATATGTAATCACATCACTAGTACTCAGAATATGTACTAGCATCACTAGCCTTGAGTATAATGTACTAGCGTGACAAGAGGACCACAGATAAGTGTTTACCCCCCCCCCCCACACACACACACACATAACCATTTCAGGATCTCCTTGAAGTCAGAAAATAAGTGCTCGATGCCCCTGGAGACTTATATTAGCACAAGAGAAAGTTGATCTGATTTTCCTCTACATACGAATCGTAAGAAACTAGTTATTACGACAATGGGTGAGGAGGAGAAAGAGGAGGGGTGAGGAGGAGGAGGGGGAGGAGCAGGCGGTAGTGGTGGTGGTCGGCGGACAAGGTCAGGGTCAGTGAAGGCTGGGCTGGCAAGGTCACTCTAACATTTCGTTTTCAGACAATAGACGGGTTGACCCTCCTCCTGTCACTCTCTTCCTGTCCGTCTCCTTTTCCTCCCGTCACTCTCTTCTCGTCCCTTTCATCCCTCCTTCTCTTCCTGTCCCTCTCCTCCTTCCGTCCTTCTACCTCTTCCCTTCCCTCTCCTTCCCTCCTTCTCTTCCTGTCCCTCTCTTCTTTCCGTCCCTCTGCCCAGTCCCGTCTCTCTCCTCCCGTTCCTCTCCTCCCGTCCCTTCCCATTCCCCCCGTCCACATCTCTTCCAGTCCCTCTCCTGCATTTACCTGGTCCCCTGTAACACCTGCTGATGATCAAGGGTAATTAAGTGAGTATATGAACACACTTACACACTCTTATTTACATACTGCTTGTCTTTACTTCCAATTAATCGAGTTTTTTTAATAGTACGTTTGGTTACTTGAAGCGACCGTATGTCTCTCTCTATACGCTGCCGGGATGTAAGACCAGCTCCCCACACTAACGCAGCTATGGAGAAGTTTTTACTTTTTTTCTTCATCAATTTTGTTATATTGTCGTTTATGAATGGTGTGTGTGTGTGTGTGTGTGTTTTACTGTCTTTCTGTCTGACTGTCTGACTGTCTTTCTGTCTGTCTGTCTGTCTGTATATCAATACAATATCCGATGTGAAGGGTTTTGAAAGATAGAGATAAGTATAGATAGAGAGATAAATAGATGAACATGTAGAGAGAAGATACCCAGGCAGACAGGCAGACAGGCAGACAGACAGACAGACAGACAGACAGACAGACAGAAAAGAGAAGGAAAGAGAGAGCAAGAGAGAAACAGACAAAAATAGAGAGAACAAAAAAAAACAGATCGATAGAAAGACTAAAACGAAGAGAGAGAGAGAGAGAGAGAGAGAGAGAGAGAGAGAGAGCGGCTGCCCTTGGAGGTGTTCAGGGTGTGGCCGCTTCATTAAGATGGACTGTACCTGTTATTTGTCTGTCAATGACCATGTCCTATCTCAGTCAAGTGGATTAGAACGATTGGATCAAGGTTCAGGGGAGAGAATACAACTTGAAAAAAAGTGGATCTAGATTAACGAGAAGTTATGATTTGTATAATTGTATATAAATTATAAGGAAGATTTTGAGTGGAGTCGGATAGAAGGATTAGAGATTGATTCAAGGGATATAATAATTCTATAAGCTCCAGTATCGGTGAGGTCTTTCTTCAGCAGTGAATTTCCCGTTCCATCCTCTTTCTCCACCTCCTTCCATTATCACAGTCAGCCTCCCTCACAACACACCCTCTCCTCACCAGTCTTCCATCCTCCACCCGCTGCTCATTACCACCTCAGACTATCCTCCACTGGTCGCCTGTTCCTGTTTAGTATTCCTCCTCTTCTTTCACTGGATAAATAACCTGTTCTCTTTGTTTAAATCCATTTCCTGTCACCTGTGTGTTCTGTGCCCGTTGTTCGTCGGCTCAGAGTACCTCTATCTTCTCACAACTCATCCATTACCCATGTCTCTTAAACAGATGCACAGCAACGCCCTCCAACTTTTCCTTAATTTGTTGACTTCTCCCCGACCACCATCGCCACATCACCTATACACAATGAGGACCACAGTATCTCTCTCTCTCTCTCTCTCTCTCTCTCTCTCTCTCTCTCCCTCCCTGGGTGTTCTCTATACAAGTATCTGAGTACTGTACTTCCCTTCCTGCTCCCACAGGTTTTCTCATCACTACCATACTCGTAGCTAACAACATGGGCCTCAGACAACTGCCCTACCTCACCCCAACTCTTAGCCTTGTCTCGTAAATTCCTTTCACCAACTCCCCCTCCCCTTCAGGCATTCCCAATCATCTTAACGTTGCAGAAAGATATTTTGGCACTGTTGAAGAAATGATTTTCTAAGTTGGCCAAGAGGAGGTCGTTAGCCCTGGCCGACAGCCCATACTTGATCGAGGAAAACACTGAGCACGATCTAGGGTAGGTGAAGCCCAGCAGCCTTGGCTGGCAGATATGTGGGAGGAAATTCCAATGATTTCAGCCCGCTCTTGGGAGCGTCTGTGGTGCAGTGCCTACAGCTGGCTGTGAGGAAAGACCAAGCGTCAGGGAACGTCGGTACTACTGCTACTACTACTACTACTACTACTATTTCTTTTTTCAACGTGGCCTCCAGCCTCCCCCAATAGCCACACCTTAGCCACCATTTTATTACCTTAATATTAAGTCTCCTAATACATAAGTAGCTATCCTAGCTGTGTTGAGTTAGTTGAGCCGCAGATCTATGCGGCATTCAGTGACTGTAGCCTCATAGTCAATATCTGCAGCTGTTGTCGGCTTTGGGGTAGAAGCTCTAGTTCCTCTGAGGCAAAGCAAAGCCGACCGAAGGAGAGAGAAAGACAGTCGACATCTCATCGAGGCTGTAACGTAGCTTCTGGGCTGCTGCTTCTGTTCGGAGATGACCTCCGCGAGTTTGGCGTAGAAACATCTTGCACTTGGTCCCATCCCACCAGAGGTTGTGATCACTAGAGGAATGAAGCTACCTTGATCAACGTTTTGAATTCTCTCCCCATAGGCCCTTATCTTGTTACGGTGCCATGCTGCCATGGGATAAAAAATCCTGATGTCGAAGAAAGCTCGCTGTCCCCGCGTCCAGAATCCTCGAGCACTGGCGTCAACACGGGCTTCGTTGGATGTGTTTGAAGTCCTATGTTGGAAGTTCTCACCGTCCAATGGAAGGAGAGTCGGTTCTACCATGACATCCCGGCAGATTTCCTTCAACATATTTGCTGTGAGATCCTAAACTTCGTTATGCCTGATGCATATGAAGCCCCCTTTCTTGCACACCATGGCGTGATCGACGTCATAGGAAGAGCCACACACGCATTGAGGGCAAACCTTCTACTGGCCAACCGTACCTTAGAGCAATGGCATCTGTAAATTCTTGTTTATTGAGACTGAAACCATTTGCCCTTATCGGTAACGTAGTTAACCAGTTCGAGGCGCCCACCTCCTGTGCTATAGCTACTTTTTTTCAAATTCTCTGGTATTTGCAGCAATAGTTGCTGCAACTTGTCACTTTGGCCGTGCTGTCGTTCTGTCGTCATGGAACTTCGGATCTTGTTTACTTCACTGGCATCCACCTCCCCTGTTGCGTTCTGAGCTATTATGTGGTCCGTGAGGGCTGCCGTTAGCTTAACTGAGTTTTGATGCTCAGTGGCAGCAATCTCCTCTGGATTAGTTAGTCCCACTACTCTCAGTCTCGGTGGTAGTGCAAGGAGTGATCTTTCTGCTGGGGTTAGGTGAGGGTGTTTCACTAATTTGGGAATGAAATTCACGCTGATAGCTTCTTCCAGGGGGTGGAGGAGGGGTCCGATATCAGGGACAGTACGCATCAGGTAGTTCCAGCGACTACTTTATTTTTTTTTTAAATGGCTTCCAGCCTCCCCCAATAGCCACACCTTCGCCACCATTTAATTACCTTAATATTAAATATCGTAATACATATGTAGTTATCCCATCTGTGTTAAATTAGTTGAGCCGCAGATCTATGCTGCATTCAGTGACAGTTCCAGCGACTACTACTACTACTACTACTACTACCACACCTTCGCCGCCATTTTATTACCTTAAAATTAAATATCCTAATACATAAGTAGCTATCCTAGCTGTGTTGAGTTAGTTGAGCCGCAGATCTATGCGGCATTCTGTGACGGTTGCCTCATAGTCAATATCTGCAACTGTTGTCGGCTTTGGGGACGATGCTCGCGTTCCCCTCAGGCAGAGCAAAGCAGACCTAAGGAGAGAGAAGGACAGTCGACATCTCATCCAGGCTGTAACATAACTTCTGAGCTGCTGCTTCTGTTCGGAGATCAGCTCCGCGAGTCTGGCGTAGAAGCATCTTGCAATTGGTCCCATCCCACCAGAGGTTGTGAACACCAAAGGAGTGAAGCTGCCTTGATCAACGTTTTGAATTCTCTCCCCATATGCCCTTATCTTGCCATTCTCGTTCCTCCTGTGTGCAGCATTGAGAGGTAAGTTACGATGACATGCGGCCATGGAATAAAAAATCCTGATGTCGAAAAGGGCTAGCTGTCTCCGGGTCCAGAATCCTTGAGCACTGACGTCAACACGGGCTTCGTTGGATGTGTTTATTACTACTACTACTACTACTACTGTACTACTACTACTACTACTCCTACTGTATCTGTACTATATAGTTGTACCTGCACTTTATAGCTGTACCTATACTTTATAGTTGTACCTGTACTTTATAACAGTACCCATACTTTATAGCTGTATCTTTACTTTATAGCTGTGCCTGTACTTTAATAGCTGTACCTGTACATTATAACTGTACCTGTACCTTATAACTGTACCTATACTTTATATCTGTACCTGTACTATACAATTGTACCTGTACTTAATAACTGTACCTGTACTATATAACTGTAACTGTACTTTATAGCTGTGAATAATACAGACAGTGTGAAAGAGTGAGTGAGATAGTGAGTATGAGTGAGTAAAACAGTGAGTGTGAGTGAATAAAGAAGTCAGTGTAAATAAGTGACACAGTGTGGAGTGAGTGTGAGTGTGTAAGCGAGAAAATCATTGAGTGACTGAGTGAGTGATTGTGAATAAGTGAGACTGTGAGTGAGTGAGTGAGTGAGACAGTGAGTGTGAGACGGTGTAAGCGAGTGAGGCAGTGAGTGTGAGACAGTGTGAGTGTGAGACAGTGAGTGTGAGACGGTGTGAGTAAGACAGTGAGTGAGTAAACCACTTTCTTAAGTTACCTGATCGTCGAGAGTCAAGGTTGTGGGGTTGGCTGAGACGTCCACCTTGCTGCCATCACGACCGCCCTACATTTCTGCCACCACTGCCATCATTCACCATAATTGGTTGCCATTCTGCCATCAGTACTGTCACAAGTTCTTGCCACCATTGCCACCACTTCCATCTGGCTGCCACTCTGTCATCACGGCCATCCTACATTATTGCCACCACTGCTACCACCACCCCTGGCTGCCAAACTGCAGCCACTGCCACCACTACCCTTGTATACCAGACTACCACCATTGCCACCTCTGCCCCACCTGGCTGCCACCCTGTCATCATAATCATCCTTCAATCCTGCCACCACAAATTTCTGTAGGGATGACCATTATCACCACTACCGCCTTTTGCCACTGATGGAGTGACCACTACCAGTACTCCAACTACTACCACCACTACTACCGGCGTTACCATCACTATCATTACTGCCCTGCAAGAGGACCACCACTACTCACTGCAGGAGTGACCACCACTCTCACCACTTCCATCACCTAGGCGTGAATTTGGTTAAGGTGTAGAAGTTGTCGCCAACACAACCATACCCTGAGTCAGGGGTGAGGAAACTGTGGTATTGTACACTCGCAACAGAAAGTATCTGCAAGGTGGGATCCGATGATTTTCAAATTGAACAACGCGACTCCTGTTGTCTCGGTAGGGTTATCGAAATCTTTCGTCTGTTGTGTTATGTTGTCGAGCAAAAGAAAATGCAGATGCTTTTTGCAGCGAGTATAGATTACCTAAAAAAAAAAAAAGAAGTTATCTGCTAGGATGGGTCCGATGACTTCCGAAATGCTACATGCAACTCGCGATGTCCTGGGAGGGTTGGTATGCTTGGTATGCGTGGCTCTGTGGCATACTGATCCTACTACATTGCATTTATTTATGTTAGACTATATACCAGGTGGTATTCAATTGGCGGACCGCGGTTAGCTTTGGTGCGGACCCCAGCATGCTGCGGTCATGGAAAAGTTGATGAATCTTGTCAATATCCTGTGCGCAACATCATCACTACAGCATCGCCTACTTCGTGGCTTTTAGACAGAAGTCAGTGCCAGGTATAATGATTTACTCCTGCACAACAATGTGAGATGGCTTAATAAGGGCAAGGTTTTGGAGCGATTTTGTGCCATTAGGAAAGAGATACAAAATTTCATTAAAGACCAAGCGAGTGCCAAGGCAGACCAGTTATCAGAGATTTTACAAGATGAAAAGAAAATGGAAATTGTAGCATTTTTAGCAGATATTACATCTCATCTCAGTGCTCTCAATGTCAAGCTGCAAGGAGGAAACAACACAGTGTGTGATCTGTTATCAACTGTTCGAGCTTTCCAGAAGAAAGTGAAACTTTTCAAGAACGATCTCCAGGGAGAACTTCTCCACTTCCCCAAACTTTTGGAACACACCAAACGAAGAAAATATAACAACCACATGAATGTTCAGTTCATCGAAAAATTTATTGATGTTTTTAAGGCTCGTTTTGGTGATATCTCTCTTGGAAGACAGTTACTGCTGTTCACTCAGAACCCCTTCTTGGTCACAAACGTCTCCGAGTTTTCAGAAGAAGCAAAACACGCATTCAAATGGGTATGTGCAGCATCAGTCCAGATGGAACTAATTGATCTTCAAGAAAATGTGGCCTTGAAAGAAGAGGATGATAACTGATTCCTTCACATTCTGGACACAGAAGATCTCAAGCTGGTTCCCTCATCTTCATAAAGTCTCATTGTGAGTCTACTTTCTCCGCCATGAATTTAGTGAAGAACAAATACCGCTCCAGCATCACCAATGAACACCTTCATCATTGTCTTAGACCAGCTATCACATCATTTGTACCAACGTTCAGGGAATTGGCAAGAAGCACGAAGTGTCACTTTTCACACTAATGACCATTACTCACTCAATTAAAAGGCCCACAGTCACAATTAGATGTACACTCAGAGTCAAAACTAATCATCCTCCTTTTCCTAATCAACAAAGAGGGATGAAGAATAATTACTTTTGAACCAGACTCTACATTCTACAATTGCAATATTTTTTGTGTGTGCTACAGAGATTTAGTTTATTTATTTTCAGTCATAATTCCTCCTTCTTCAACAAGAGTAGAATGTATGATAACTTTTGACCATAAAAATACATACATTACCTTCAGTGTTTTATTATGTTACAGATAATTAGTTTTTTCCTTTTATTCACCCCCCCCCCCCAGGTTGCCTCTTCAGCAAGATGGATGGATGGTTGCTTTTATGGCTTCTTTTGATCCATGGGCTCTTGTTCATTTCTTTAATTCATTTGCACTGTCCAAAAATTTTGAGATTATATATGCATGTAGATGGAAATAAACTTAAATGTGTACTCCTCATTTGTTTGTTATTGCCTCATATTAAATGACGTCTCACCCGGACCTTGACCATCTAGAAAATTTGTGTGACGGGACCTGATATATACCAAATTAATGCATGTCCCAAAATCTATCATCAGTGGTCTCATAATGTTTCACACAGAGTGGAAAGACTTTCGAAACTATCTTAAACTTTCGTTCCTGTGATCTGCTCTCCTACTGAACCCATCTTTGGTCATCCTCTCTTAGGAATTATGGGGAAACCTTAGACGTGGTTCTCGACATCTCCCTCACTTTGTTCTCTAAATTCTAGCTTCCTTGAGAACCGATCCATGGCAATTGTTGTCGAGGGTTCGATCTCTTGCTCTTTCTCTACCATTAGTGGTGTCCCACAGGGTTCTGTTCTTTCACCTACTCTCTTCCTTCATTTTATCAATGATTTATTTCACACTAAAACTAATTCTAGCCATTCTTATGCTGATGATTCTACTCTTCACTCTTCTCAGTTTTCCCTTCCCACTAACTCTCAAACTAGATCTGTTTCTAGAGCTGATATCATTTCATCTATCAATGCGTATCTGTGCTGCATCTCCGAATGAGGAGGTAGAAACTTGGTTAAATTCAAAAGTAATAAAACACAGTATTTACCAAATACACTTTCCGAAATTCTACATTACATATGCTAGGCCTCATCATTTCCTCTAATGTGTCATGGAAGCCACACATCCACAACATTGCTAAAGCTGCCTCCCGAAAGTTGGGAATGCTGTACAGATGCCGTAGCTACTTCAGTCCTGAGCAGTTGCTCTCATATCTGGGGTGGCTCTTTTTCTGCCCAACTGTTAGATAAGGTGGAATCAAAGGCATTTCGTCTTGTTAACTCTCCTCCATGAGTCGATAATCTCTCTTCCCTTTCTCTTCGCCGCAAAGTTCCTTCACTCTCTCTTTTACTTTAACAGGCAATGTTCGGTGGCTTTGGCATACTGTGTACCGCCGGCAAGGCAGTGGGTTCGTAACCCTCGTCTTGCGCGCGGTGCCCACCGTTTTTGAGAGGATCGATCATACATAAGAACATAAGAACATAAGAAAATAAGGAGTCTGCAATAGGCCGGTTGGCCTGTGCATGGCAGCTCCTGTCGAGAGTTACTACCACGCTCTATCATCCATGAATCTATCTAGCCTCCTTTTGAAACTTTCCAGAGTTCCAGCACTTACTACAAAGTTGCTAAGCTTGTTCCACTCGTCCACCACCCTATTTGTGAACCAGTTTCTTTCTATCTCCCTCCTAAACCTAAGCTTATCCTACTTAAATCCGTTGCTCCGAGTCCTATCCTGCTCGGATATTATAAGAACTTTATCTATATCCCCTTTATTGATTCCTTTCACCCACTTGAATATTTCTATCATATCTCCCCGCACTCTTCGTCCTTCTAGGGAATGCAAGTTAAGTTTCTTTAACCTATCCTGATATGGAAGGTTTCTAAGTCCCGGAATTATTTTCGTCATTCTTCGCTGCACCGACTCTAGTGAATTGATATCCATTCTATAATAAGGGCACCAGAACTGAACTGCATAATCGAGGTGAGGCCTGACTAGCGCAAGATATAGTTGCAATAAGGCCTCTGCACTCTTGTTACTTACACTTCTAGATATAAAACCCAATACCCTGTTTGCCTTATTTCGAACATTAACGCACTGTTTTCTAGGCCGTAGGTCCGGGCTTACAAGTACCCCTAGGTCTCTTTCACAAGTTGACTTCTCTAGGTTGATGTTGTTAAGGCTGTATACATTGTCAGTATTTGTTCTTCCAATATTAAGTACGCTGCACTTGCTGGTGTTGAATTTCATTTGCCATTTTTCAGACCACCCCTGCAGTTTATTTAGATCCTCCAGTAATGCATTTGCATCCTGCCCTGAATTAATCTGCCGCCCTATTTTGGTGTCATCCGCAAACTTGCTTATGTCACTGCTGATCCCAGTATCTAGATCGTTTATGTAGATTATGAACAAGAGTGGGCCTAGTACTGACCCCTGGGGAACCCCACTGGTTACACGGCCCCATGTGATGGACAGTTGTGTTCTGACCTCACTCAGTTGTGTTCTGACCTCACTAGGGGAAAGGTCACGGCAGGGTTAGCTCCGGAGGGATAATTATCAGATATGGCCAGTGCTATGTGCGGTCTTGGGTAGGAGAGTTTGTTGACCAAACTGGCGTGGTCCATTGAAGAATTGACGAGGGCCAAGTTAGAAATTGAGAGGGCCACGTTGGAGAACCTGAAATTAAGGAAAGAGCTGGCGAAGTTAAAAGGAGAGGCTGGAAGAGTAAAGCCAGTGTCTGTCGAAAACTCAAGCGAGTGGAAAGTTGTGAGTAGTGGGAAGACGAAGCTGGTGGTGAAGAAGTACACCAAGGATACGACAACAACGACAACAACAGCTAAGTGTACCAACCAGTTCAGTCCCTTGATTGACGAATTGGACGTTAGTACAGTCAGGGACAGGGATGACAAGGAAGGTATAAAAACTTTAATTGTTGGTGACTCACAGGTAAGGTACATGGACACTGGACAAGGCCTTTTGTGGTAAAAACAAAAATAGGATGAGGGTGTGTTTGCCAGGAGCTGGGGTGGGGGATATAGTTGACAGGATGAACAATATCTTGTCTGGTAATGGGAACAAACCCATTATCTGCCTCAGTGCAGGAGGCAATGATATTGGCCGGTGTAGGAGCGAGGAGCTTCTTGATAAGTTCAAGGCAGCTATAGATCGTATTAGGACTAAGGGAGGGATCCCTATCATATGCGTGTCCTGCCTAGAAGGAGAGTTGGCAGTGAATGGTTGTCAAGGGCAGTTGGTGTCAACGACCGTCTTGACAGATATTGCAAGTCAATATCAGTCCCATTCATTGACAACTGGGACAACTTCTATGGCAGAAGGGACCTTTATGCTAGGGATGGGGTGCACCTGTCTAGGGATGGAGTAGCAACCCTGGCTGGAGCTCTAGAGGGGGCAGTTCCAAAGATATCGAAGTCTTTAAACTGCTAAGAGGACATTTGAGCACGGGGGTGGAGGAGACTGCAGTGGGAGCGGGTAAACAAAGTGAAAGACTACAGGGAAATAGTGTTAGGAATGATGACAAAACTAAATTAGACAGGGAGTTTAAAACTAAACGCGGTAAGGGGAGGACTCAGAACATGACTAACTTAAATGTTTACTACGCGAACAGTAGAAGTATGAGAAACAAAATGGATGATATTAGGGCCTTGGTATGTACCGAAAAAATCGATATAATTGCATTCACTGAAACATGGATCAACCTAGACACACGTAAGTTACCAGTCGAATACCAAATTGCGGGTTACAAACTGTTCCATACGGATAGGCAGACCAGGAAAGGAGGCGGAGTAGCAATCTATGTTAGGGATAATCTGAAGTGTGAAATAAATAAGGAAATAAAAACTGAGAGGAATACAGAAACAATTTGGATAGAATTAAGCGACGTCGAGAAAAATTAATCACAGGAGTAATATATAGACCCCCCAATCTTGATAGCGTCAATGAGCGACTTATCTGGGATGAAATGCGCAGGGCTTCCATACACAACAAAGTCTGTATAGTAGGCGACTTTAACCTTGGTCAAATAGATTGGACTGACCTTACGGGTAACTCAGAATCAGAGGATTTTCTCGAGACGATCCAGGACTGTTTCCGAAGTCAACATATAACCGAACCCACACTGGGTAATAATATACTCGATTTAGTTCTGTCGACCAGAGAAAACCTCATTAGCAATGTCGAGGTAGGGAACGAACTTGCAAACAGCGATCACAAAGAAATTCGATTCCAGTTAGATTTTCAGGGCAGACGTAAGGAAAATTCCACTAAAGTACCAGATTTCAGAAGGGCAAACTTTGACAGTTTAAAGAGGCAGCTGAGAGAGGGGGTGTCGCGTTTGGCCGTGAACCTGACAGATGACACCGACCTGATAACGAGATCTGAGATTGCCGAGTTCCACGACAATTTAAATAGTGAGTTACTTAATGCACAAAGGCAGAACATACCATACAAAAAAATCAGATCAGACAACAATGACCCTAAATGGATAAATAATTATTTAAAGAACATCATTGACCAAAGGAAGGCTATAGGTAGAAGGATAAATCGTGACGAAATTCACCTCCGGGACTGTTATAGGGTATTGGCGAGTAGGGTTAAAACCGAGATAAGGAAAGCAAAGAGGAATAATGAGGTAAGGATAGCAAGGGAGGCAAAGACAAACCCCAAAGGATTCTACCAAATGTATCAAACTAAAACACGAGAAAAGAATGGACCAATACGGTCAGACTCCGGCGAGCTCACTGATAACGACGGAGAAATGAGCAATAATTTGAATAAATATTTTTCAACAGTTTTCACCACCGAAAATTTAAACATGATACCCGAGGCACCGACTCTATTCAGAGATAGTGAAGAAAACAAATTAAGTGAGAGAGTAGTGACTGGTAACGATGTTAGTAAGCAAATAGACAAACTAAAGCCTAATAAGTCACCTGGTCCCGCTGAGATATTTGCCAGAGTATTAAAGGAATGTAAGGAAGAGCTTAGTATGCCCTTAGCAAAGTTGTTTAACATGTCCTTAAAAACAGGTGTAGTACCAGAATCCTGGAGGATAGCGAATGTAATACCGATTTTCAAGAAGGGGGATAGATCACCTATCCTCTTAACTACCGCCCAATCAGTCTAACATCAATAGTAGGCAAATTATTGGAAGCAATCATTTCAAACTCTATTCGAAATCACCTGGAGAAGCACCAATTGATCAATGATTCCCAGCATGGCTTCACAAGCGGACGTTCTTGCCTAACTAATCTATTACCATTCTTTTCATCAGTTTTCGAATCGGTGGACGAGGGGCACAATTATGATGTGGTATACCTCGACTTTAGCAAAGCCTTCGACAGAGTCCCCCACGAAAGACTAATTAGAAAGGTAGAAGCTCATGGCATCAAAGGTGACATCCTTAAATGGATTAGGGCGTGGTTACAGGACAGGAAACAGTGAGTGAGCATTAACTGCACTAAGTCCCATTGGAGCAACGTCACAAGTGGAGTTCCCCAAGGCTCAGTACTTGGACCATTATTATTTACTATATACATAAACGACATAGATATCGGCATAGACAGCAACATAAGTAAATTTGCTGATGACACTAAAATAGGACGTGTTATCAAATCTGACGAGGACTCGGCAAAACTACAAGAAGACCTAAACAAATTTTTCGAATGGTCTGAAAAATGGTAGATGAAATTCAACGTGGAAAAATGTAAAGTACTCAGTATAGGAGATGTAAACAGGGAAACCAGATACCAGATGAACCACGATGCCATAGAGAAATCCGACTGCGAGAGAGATTTAGGAGTAATGATAAGTAGGAACCTTAAGCCAAATAAACAATGTATTTTTGCTAGTAACAAGGCTAATAAAGTACTTGGGTTCATACTGTAGGTTATGTATCTTTGCTACTGTGTCGAGTAGCAACCTTGTAAATAAGCTACTGTGCCGAGTAGCATTTATATATGTAATTACGTGGCAACACTGCACGTGTTATGTGGCAAAATTGCCCAGAGGCTGCCATATGGCAAGGCAGTCTCAGTCTGACTCTGTTGGCCGAGCATGGCACACTCTAGTCACCACTTGTATTTCTTCTATCCGTTAATAAATGGACTTCAGTGTTACCCGGTGTTTCCCTACCCATCAGTGCCTTCTTCAGGGAACGCTTGGAACCTTCACATACAAAGGAGTGTTAGTTACAAGACTAGCGTGGTCATCCTAAAACTGTATCTTGAGCTTTTGAGACCACACCTGGATTAGGCAGTTCAGTTCTGGTCACCATATTACAGAATGGATATAGAATTCTTGGAAAGAATTCAGAGGAGAATGACAAGACTAATCCCGGGCATTAGGAACCTTGAGTATAGAGACAGGTTAAAGCATCTTAATTTGCACTCCCTCGAGAGACGTAGAGCGAAGGTCGACCTGATAGAGGTGTATAAATGGAAGTCAGGGCTAAACAAAGGGGGCATTACAAAGGTACTCAAACTATCCAACCAGAAGCGAACTCGCCACAATTGTTTTAAATTAGACAAATTTAGATTTAGGCGCGAAATAGGTAAACACTGGTTTGCAAACAGAGTAGTGGATGAATGGAACAAGTTACCAAATATCATCATTAACTCGAATAGGCACAGTGATAAGTGTATGTTACAGGTACAGAAATTTCAGTGCTGTGGTTCGGTTACAAAACTGGTGCTTCAATAGAGAAAGAAGACTACGCTCCACGTTTATTTTTAGAAGTACAGATACAGTAATATAGTGACTGTATTATAAAGCTGCTATCATTACAGGTGTACTGAAAGAAAACAATTTAATATTTTACATAGTATAATTGAAAAAAAAATGGAGTTAAAACCAAACCTAACCTAACCTAACTTAACCAAACCATAGGTAGCTGGGCACTTCCACTGAGGTCAGAGGTCAAAGTGGAGGAGAGCCTGACCTATGCAGCACCCATACGCCTGTGGTAGAACGGTACCGCTCTTGCCTCGCAAGCGAGATGTAACGGATTCGATTCCCGGGCTGGTGGAAAAGTTGTTTGGAAATACTTCCTAACCCTCATTGGTCCCTGTTCGCCTAGCAGTAAAGTAGGTACCTGTTGTAAATCGAAAGTTGCGAATTCGTATTCAGGGAAAGTTGTTGGAGCTTCCAAAAACTTGATGACATAAACCATTGACTCTTCAGGCTTCTACGCCCTTGACTCTTCAGGCTTCTACGCCCTTAACTCATGAGACATAAAGGCAAGCATGAACTTAGCATGCTTCCCTGTTGGACGCTGTAAGCGCCTCTGCGCTTCACCTTATACAAGGGTGTAGGAGGGTGCCCAATAAAAAAAAAAAAAAGCACCCATGCTCACGTTCACTCTATAGGTCTCTTGGTGGTGCATAAACAATGACGTTCAAGGCAGCAGTGGCCCTCAATGGTAGATTGCTTGGTCGTTCACCTTGGTCAAATAGCCAGTCACTCGCACTCGTTTACTGTTGGTAATGATGAAACGCTCTAGTAAGCAACTACACGGCACGCCTTCCTCACTACAAACACATGTGAGTTACACACACACACACACACACACACATATATATATATATATATATATATATATATATATATATATATATATATATATATATATATATATATATATATATATATATATATATATATATATATATATATATATATATATATATATACATGGCGAATAAGTGGTGACAGATAAAAACACTTTCGCTGTTCTCATGTATGCATGTATGTGTTAAGTGTACTTGTATGAGTACGTGTGTGTGTAAGTTGGTGTTATTATGGGATGAAGGGGGTAACTATCTATCAATAGGGTGTCCTTAAAGTCGCGGTGCAGTTTAAAATATTAATATCTTGGGTTCTATGGGAGATAAAAACAATCTGTAAAATGCTTTGGAGAGGAAATTTATTCAAGTGTTTTTTATAATTTATTTATTCAAAAAATGTTCTTTCTGTTTTTCCAGATAATCTGCCCCAACACAATACTGAATGGCTTTAATAGAAGTGTGTGTGTGTGTGTGTGTGTGTGTGTGTGTGTGTGTGTGTAATAAAATAATAATAATAATTAACGGATTATTGAAAAAGTTCTGCAGCATGAAGGCTGAAAAATACATTAGACATAAATGACTTATTACATACATTGGTGGTTTAACAAAAGACTTCAGTAGAGAAGGGTAAAGGAACATACAGTGGACGAGGGACACAATTATGATGTGGTATATCTCGACTTTAGCAAAGCCTTCGAAAGAGTCCCCCAGGAAAGATTAATAAGAAAGATGGAGGCTCATGGCATTAAAGGAGATATTCTAAAATGGATTAGGGCATGGTTACAGGACAGGAAACAGCGAGTGAGCACTAACGGCACTAAATCCGATTGGAGCAACGTCACTAGTGGAGTTCCCCAAGGTTCAGTACTTGGACCATTATTATTTATTATATACATAAACGACATAGATATTGGCATAGACAGCATTATTAGTAAATTTGCTGATGACACTAAAATTGGGCGTGTAATTGAATCTGACGAGGACTCTGCAAAACTACAGGAAGATCTAAAAAAAAAATTCGAATGGTCTAAAAAATGGCAGATGAAATTCAATGTGGACAAATGTAAAGTACTCAGTATAGGAGATGTAACAGGGAAACCAGATACCAGATGAACAACGATATTATTGAGAAATCTGAATGTGAGAAAGATTAAGGATTAATGATAAGTACATAAGAACATAAGAATGGAGGAAACTGCAGCGGGCCTATTGACCCATACTGGGCAGTACCGTTTATACCCAACCCCTATTGCTCATATAAGCATCCAACCTATTTTTGAAGCTATCCAGTGTATTCGAGTTAATGATGATATTTGGTAACTTGTTCCATTCATCCACTACTCTGTTTCCAAACCAGTGTTTACCTATTTCACGCAGAAATCTAAATTTGTCTAATTTAAAATCATTGTTACGAGTTCGCTCCTGGTTGGATAGTTTGAGTACCTTTGTAATGTCCCCTTTGTTTAACCCTGACTTCCATGTATATACCTCTATCATGTCGTCCCTCACTCTACGTCTCTCGAGGGAGTGCAAATTAAGATGCTTTAACCTGTCTCTGTACTCAAGGTTCCTTATGTCCGGGATTAGTCTTGTCATTCTCCTCTGGATTCTTTCCAAGGATTCTATATCCATTCTATAATACGGTGACCAGAACTGAACTGCGTAATCCAGGTGAGGTCTCACAAGCTCTAGATATAATTTTAAGATGACCTCACTAGTCTTGTAACTAACACTCCTTTGTATGAACCCAAGTACTTTATTAGCCTTGTTACGAGCAAAAACACATTGTTTACTTGGCTTAACATTCCTCCTTATCATTACTCCTAAATCTCTCTCGCAGTTGGATTCCACAATGGCATCGTTGTTCATCTGGTAACTGGTTTCCCTGTTTACATCTCCTATACTAAGTACTTTACATTTATCCACATTGAATTTCATCTGCCATATTTCAGACCATTCGAAAAATTTGTTTAGATATTCCTGTAGTTTTGCAGAGTCGTCAGATTTAATTACACTTCCTATTTTAGTGCCATCAGCAAATTTACTTATGTTGCTGTCTATGCCGATATCTATGTCGTTTATGTATATAATAAATAATAATGGTCCAATGTACTGAGCCTTGGGGAACTCCACTAGTGACTTTGCTCCAATGCGATTTAGTGCCATTTATGCTCACTCGCTGTTTCCTGTCCAGTAACCACGCCCTAATCCATTTAAGGATAGTACCTTTGATGCCATGTGCTTCTACCTTTCTAATTAGTCTTTCGTGGGGGACTCTGTCGAAGGCTTTGCTAAAGTCGAGATATACCACATCATAATTGTGCCCCTCGTCCACCAGTTCGAAAACTGATGAAAAGAATGTTAACACGTTAGTTAGACATGAACTCCCGCTTGTGAAGCCAGTTGGGAATCATTGATCAATTTGTGCTTCTCCAGGTGGTTTCAAATAGAGTTTGAAATGAGTGATTCTAGTAATTGGCCTACTATTGATGTTAGACTGATTGGGCGGTAGTTAGAGGATAGTGATCTATCCCCCTTCTTGAAAATCGTTATTACATTTGCTATCCTCCAGGATTCTGGTACTACACCTGTTTTTAATGACATGTTAAACAACTTTGTTAAGGGCATACTAAGCTCTTCCTTACATTCCTTTAATACTCTGGCAAATATCTCATTGGGACCAAGTGACTTATTAGGCTTTAGTTTGTCTATTTGCTTATTAACATCGTTACTAGTCAAAACTATCCCGCTTAATTTGTTTTCTTCATTATCTCTGAATAGTGTCGGTGCCTCGGATATCATGTTTAAATTTTCTGTGGTGAAAACTGTTGAAAAATATTTATTCAGATTATTGCTCATTTCTCCGTCGTTATCAGTTACCTCGCTGGTATCTGAACATATTGGTCCAATTTTATCTAGTGTTTTAGTTTGATACATTTGGTAGAATCCTTTGGGGTTTGTCTTCGCCTCCCTTGCTA
This sequence comes from Homarus americanus, assembly GCF_018991925.1. Taxonomy (NCBI): domain Eukaryota; kingdom Metazoa; phylum Arthropoda; class Malacostraca; order Decapoda; family Nephropidae; genus Homarus; species Homarus americanus. Next base: position 21,604,211 of record NW_024713129.1, read on the forward strand.
TCTTCAGTTCATTATTTCTCTTTGCTTATCTTATCTCGGTCTTAACCCTACCGGCCAATACCTTAAAATACTCCGGGAGGTAAATTTCGCCACGATTTATCCTTCTACCTATAGCCTTCCTTTGGCCAATTATGTTCTTTAGAAAATTATTTATCCATTTAGGGTCATTGTTGTCTGATCTGAGTTTTTTGTATGGTATGTTCTGCCTTTGTGCATTAAGTAACTCGTTATTTAAATTTTCGTGGAACTCGGCAATCTCAGATCTCGTTATCAGGTCCGTGTCATCTGTCAGGTTCTCACCTGTTAGGTTCTGGATAATAAGTTCAATATACAGGAGAGAACACAAACACCTGTATAGTTTTGTAGGTTCGATTTACTGGATAAGAGATATGTACACAAGGGGAGTAGTGCTCTCCTCAACCTGGCTGCCTGTCAACTGCTATAGACGACGTATGGCAAGTGAGACATTAGCAGCTTCCATACGTCGCCAGGCACATTAATTAAGCATGTGGGATATGGTAATTACATTGCCACACGCTGCTAGCTAGGCTGAATAAATAATACATAAATGGAGCACATACATAATATACATACATAATATATAATCCAGCATACATAATATACATACACCTCCCTCCCCCCTATACGCTCATAGCAAAGTCTTGAGCGGACCTTTTCTTTTGGATCCGTTCTGAGCGTCGAGGGACTTCATCACTGGGAAGGGTATGGGACTCAACACTGGTGGCGGGGCCAGCAGAAGGCATTGTTACGGGGCGGAGAAAACGGCGGTTCCTCCACCACACACGACCACTGGGTAACCGCACCTGGTAGTCCCGTGACCTACCGAGACCCATGACTACGCCTACTTTGTCCCAACGTAGGGAGGTCGGGTCCTGAACACGGACTTGGGTGCCGACACTCAACCTGGGGAGAGAACGGGCGTGGTCGTTGTAGCGGGCGACGACGTCCTGAACACGTTCGGCGGCTCGGCGATCACAATCCTCTGTCTTGGCCTGCCACTCCTTGGAGAAGGATTGAGGGTGAGCAGGGACACAAGAACCTGGGCAGGGGAGCGTCCGGTGTAGTTAGGTGTGTTGCGGAGTTCAAGAAGACCCCGGTCGAAGGCCTCGCAGTCAATGTTCCCAGAAGGGGCCACCTTAAGGATGAGGTGCTTCAGGGATTTGACAGCAGCCTCAGCGTGGCCGTTGGACTGCGGGTAATGGGGCGATGACAACACATGCCGGACTCCCCATCGGTCAAGGAACACAGCAAAGTCCCGGCTTGTGAACTGAGGCCCTCCGTCGGTTCGCAGGCGTACAGGAACGCCCACGTCACGGAAGTAGTGGCGGAACTTGCTGATGGTGGCGGCAGACGTCGTGTCATTACCGCACTTGATGACAACCGGCCAACCAGAGAGACGGTCGACGATAACCAGGAAGGACTTTCCTGACACACAGAAAAAGTCGGCCGACACAGACTCAAAGGGGCGGGTGGGGTTGTCGTCACTCATGAAGGGTTCCTGCTGCTGGCTGGGTTGTAATACTTGGCCGGGCTTACACACCTGGACAGCATTGGAGATGTCGGGGTCGATGCCAGGCCGGAACACAGTCTGTCTTGCACGTCGTTTGGTGGCCTCAGCTCCACGGTGACTGTCGTGAAGGCGAGCCAAGACGTGGGGACGTGATGCAGCAGGGACAACTACCGAAGGAGAGGTGTCACTGGCCAGAGGTAGGGGTAGGGCGGCAGCAGGGTAGTTGCTGCTCCCTTCGTGCACCCTGTTGGCGTATTTTACCTCGAGAATCGGTGTTGGGAAGTCCTGGGAGATGATGGCCAACTCTTGGCAATGTCTGTAGGACAGCAAAGGAGTCGGGACACCGTTATGCACATCAATCCAGGCTTGACACGACCTGTTGCCAAAGGTGACTTGTGCTTGGAGTGAACCCAGGGCCGGGGTCATCTGTGAACCATCTGCCATAAAGCGGAGATCCTCTGGGGGCGGTCCTAGATCACTTGGAGAGAGCCCCAAGCATTGCAAATGCTGGGGACCGATGACTGTAGCATCAGCGCCGGTGTCGGGAAACATCTGAAGACGGGATGACACACTGCGGTAGGTCACAATGACACTGATGTACTGGGGAACTTTGGTCCTGGGACGCGGGGGGGAGCACACATTCCTAATATGGCTCGAGCGTTGTCCAGGGTCGTCATGCTTCTGATTGGAAGACTGTGGGCGGCCCTCTCTGGTGGAATGGAGCTGAAGCTTCCGCCGACGCTGTCCCTTGGGTTTGTTGGAAGGGCAACACTTGTCATAGTGGCCCAGACGACCGCACACATTGCACTGTACGTACTTAGCTGGGCACCACACTGTGAGCGACCAGTGGCCCTTACGGTCACAACTGTTGCAGGTAGACTGAGCAGCTGGACACACCTGTGTTCTGTGCTGCTTACCACAGTTGTTGCAAAATGAACCGGGCGTGGACGTGGTGGGCGAAGGCGTAGGAGCAGACTTCTTGTCCTTCTTGTACCGGGACACAGCGCGTACAGCTGTAGGGGGAGCTCGGATGGCAGAGGTGGCACACCTGGCAGCCTCATAGGAGCGACATATCGTCAACACATCCTTGAGAGAAGAGGAAGAGTCGAGGGAGGTGAGGCGTTGGACAAGTTCCTCGTCCTTAACACCCATCAGGATCACCTGCTTCAACTGGGTCTCCTCGCACTGCTGGTGGTGGCCTAGACATATATCTACCTCTTCCGAGGCTCTCTTAAGACGTACATAAAAGGCGTCAAAAGACTCACCCTCCATCTGTCTGCAGCTAAACAATTCCCTCCTGCGCAGAGCTTCATTCTGCTGTCCTTTGATGTGCCGTTGTAGAATGTCCAGTACCTCCTCTACAGACAGCGAAGAGGTTGGGGGTACCTGCAGCGTATGTTCCAAGACACGCTGAATTTCCAAGGACAGGCACATACGCAGCTGGATGAGTTGTTTAGGCTGTGACAAACTCTGGAGATCCACCATTGTAGCATAATCAGTCCACCGTCGCCGCCATTCACGAAAAGTCTGGAAATTCACATCAGGCTTCAAGATGGGCGGTGTTTGAGCTGCTGCTTTAGGTGGGGCTGGGGGGCGTGAAGGAAGCATTGATGAGGTATCTGAACCAGTCAGTACCGAGGCAGTGTTAGAGCCAGGGGCTTGGTTAACAGTGAGGCGAGATATCAAGGCTTCAAACCGTGCACTGTCTTCCACTCTCCGTTGGTGGTCTCATTCTGCCTCTGCTTGCCTTCTGTGTTCATCCGCCACACGTCTGTGAGCTTCATCCTCGCGCCTTTCATCTCTCATAAACTTCATTAAAGCAATTATCTCTGGAGACAACGCTGAATATTGAGGTGAAGGGCTGCGCGATGTTGTGGGAGCTGGAGCGTCGTGGCCGGCCTGGTCATCCATCTCTGCGGGACTGTCATCCGCTTGACTCATCCAGACGCTGGGTCCACGGCTACGTAAGGCATGAGACATAACTACTTCATCTGTGTACTGTGTCTTAAATCAGTGTTGACCGGTCAGCCCGTCGTATCAACAAGATTTCAGACAAAAAATTAATTAAATACACAGATAAGTAGGTTATATATATAAAATATATATAAGAGAGCCGCGCGGTCAGCGAGTGTTAGTACATGTATGTGTGTGTGTGTCCCGGGCAGGAGCGTCTCGCCTCCAGCTGTGAGGGAGGGGTGGAGGCGACGCTGTGAGGGAGGGGTGGAGACGGCGAGGAACGTCAGTCACCCTCTGGACGCGGTCAGAGAAGGGTGCACTGAACTCTACTCCCCACAAATGCCCAGAACATGCCGTATACCTTGGGAATCCTTTAAAACAAGGTCACACATGAGTGGCACGAAACACACAATGCACTAAACACTTCACAGAAAATCACTGTCACTGACACTGCTCAAAGTTGCTAAATTCTTCGAGGACGGGTGGCGCGGCGGTTGACACAGGGCGGGAGTCCATAAGCCGGCTTTCCACAAACTTTGCACTATCACTCGTAATTATCCAGTAAAACTACGCACTGCGCCATGTTAGGTTCTGGATAATAAGTTCAATATACAGGAGAGAACACAAACACCTGTATAGTTTTGTAGGTTCGATTTACTGGATAAGAGATATGTACACAAGGAGAGTAGCGCTCCTCAGCTAGGCTCCTGGTCAACTGCTATAGACGACGTATGGCAAGTGAGACATTAGCAGCTTCCATACGTCGCCAGGCACATTAATTAAGCATGTGGGATATGGTAATTACATTGCCACACGCTGCTAGCTAGGCTGAATGAATAATACATAAATGGAGCACATACATAATATACATACATAATATATAATCCAGCATACATAATATACATACATCACCCAAGTGCGACACCCCCTCTCTCAGCTGCCTCTTTAAACTATCAAAGTTTGCCCTTCTAAAATGTGGGACCTTAATGGAATTTCCTTACGTCTGACCTGAAAATCTAACTGGAATCTAATTTCTTTGTGATCGCTGTTTACAAGTTCGTTCCCTACCTCGACATTGCTAATGAGGTTTTCTCTGTTCGACAGAACTAAATCGAGTATATTATTGCCCCGGGTGGGTTTGGTTATTGTATAATATGGACACGAAGTAGTACCTTAAGCTGTTTATTCTTATATTACTCTATTAATTATGTATAGTAAAGTATTACAGAACATGTATTAATCCTATGTAATGTTTCCATTTATTATGCACCATGTTATGTATATGTATTATCATATTTAAATATTATGTATTCAGCTTGTGAACATTGGCATCTGTGCATGCCAGAGCGGATTGATACATGGAGTTGAGATTGCTAGTCCTTATGGCGTGGAAGCCACTGTCTATTTGTTCCTCTGTATTCATCTCCCATACGAGAATAAGAACCTATTTTTCAAGATAACAAGTTTTTGCTTATACCCTCAGTAGTGTAGAACATTTTGGGGGTATCAAAGACAGACATAGAGTTATATGTTGACTTAGGAAACAGTCCTGGATCGTTTCGAGGAAATCCTATGATACTGAGTTACCCGTAAGGTCAGTCCAATCATATTACTCCTATGATTAATTGTTCCCTACCGTCGATTAATTCTATCCAAATTGTCTCTGTATTCCGCTCAGTTTTTATTTCCTTATTTATTTCACACTTCAGATTATCCCTGATATAGATTGCAACTCCGCCTCCTTTCCTGGACGGCCTATCGGTATGGAACAATTTGTAATCCGCAATTTGGTATTCGACAGGTAACTCACGTGAGTCTAGGTTGATCTATATTTCAGTGAATGCTATTATATCGATTTTTTCGGTACATACCAAGGCTCTAATATCATCCATTTTGTTTCTCATACTTCTACTGTTCGCGTAGTAGACATTTAGGTTAGTCGTGTTCTGAGTCCTCCGTTTGCCGAGTTTAGGTCTTAACTCGCTGTCTAATTTAGCTTTGTTATCATTCCTAACACTATTTCCCTGTAACCTTTTACTTTGTTTACACGCTCCCACTGCAGTCTCCTCCACCCTCGTCCCCATATGTTTAAAGACTTCAATATCTTTTGAACTGCCCCCTCTAGAGACCCCGCCAGGGTTGCCACCCCATCCCTGGCATAAAGGTCCCTTCTGCCGTAGAAGTTGTCCCAGTTTTCAATGAATGGGACTGATATTGACTTGCAATATCTGTCAAGACAGTCATTGACACCAACTGCCCTTGACAACCATTCACTGCCAACTCTCCTTCTAGGCAGGACACCTCATATGATAGGGATCCCTTTCTTAGTCCTAATACAATTGAAAGCTGCCTTGAACTTATCAAGAAGCTCCTCGCGCCTACACTGGCCAGTATCATTGGCTCCTGCACTGAGGCAGATAATGGGTTTGTTCCCATTACCAGACAAGATATTGTCCATCCTGTCAATTATAACCCCCATCCCAGCTCCTGGCAAACACACCCTCATCCTATTTTTGTTTTTACCACAAAAATCCCTGTCCAAGTACCTTACCTGTGAGTCACCAACAATTAAAGTTTTTATACCTTCCTTGTGAGCCCTATCCCTGACTGTACTAACGTCCAATTCGTCTATCAAGGGACTGAGCGAGTTGGTACACTTAGCTGTTGATGACATTGTTGACGTATCCTTGGTGTGTTTTTTCATCACCAGTTTGGTCTTCCCTCTCCTCACAACCTTCCACTCGCTTGAGTTTTCGTCAGACATTGGCTTTCCTTGTCCCGCCTCTTCCTTCATCCTCGCCATCTCTTCCTTTATTTTCAGGTTCTCCAACGTGGCCCTCTCTATTTCTTCCTTGGCCCTCTCCAATTCTTCCTTGGTCCTCTCCAGATTGGCCAACAAACTCGCACACCCCAGACCACACATAGCACTGGCCATATCTGATAATTATCCCTCGGGAGCTAACCTTGCCGTGACCTTTCCCCGAGTGAGGTCAGAGCACAACTGAGTGAGGTCAGAACACAACAAGAACACACAAATAGGAATCTTAAGCCAGGTAAACATTATGTATTTGCTCGAAACAAGGCTAATAAAGTACTTGGGTTCATACAAAGGTGTGTTAGATACAAGACTAGCGAGGTCATCCTAAAACTATATCTTGCGCTTGTGAGACCTCACTTGGATTACGCAGTTCAATTCTGGTCACCGTATTACAGAATGGATATAGACTCCATGGAAAGAATTCAGAGGAGAATGACTAGACTAATCCCGGGCATAAGGAACCTTGAGTACAGAGACAGGTTAAAGCATCTTAATTTGCACTCCCTCGAGAGACATAGAGTGAGGAGCGATATGATAAAGGTGTATAAATGGAAGTCAGGGTTAAACAAAGGGGAAATTACAAAGGTACTCAAACTATCCAACCAGGAGCTAACTCGTAACAATGGTTTTAAATTAGACAAATTTAGTTTTCGGCGCGAAATAGGTAAATATTGATTTGGAAATAGAGTGATGGACGAGTGGAACACGTTACCAAATATCATCATTAACTCGAATACGCTGGTAGCTTCAAACATAGGTTGGATGGATATATTATGAGCAATAGGGGTTGGGTGTAAATGGGACTGCCCAATATGGGCCAATAGGTCCGCTGCAGTTTCCTCCAATCTTATGTTCTTATGATGTCACAGGACCTTACTCACTCAAATGAGTGAGGTGTGGTCCCAGGCCTCCCTATCGTGGACGGATTAACACACAGCTGGTGTTGTTGAGTCTCACGGGCAGTTATCACTGGGTACCTGGGACCTTACTGGGTGAAGGCTAGCTTTGGTACGACTCAGCTGTTACTGTTGAGTTGTTTTTCACTGACTTAAGCACTGTTCAACACTATTCAACACTGGTTCCATTCCTTTCCTAAATGAAATAGCATCTTCTGGCAAGAATTTGTAGATATTGCGGTGGGGAAGAGGGTTCAGGAGAGGAAGTTGGTTTGGGACAACATAACAGTTGACCTGGCTGCTGCCAGAGCAGCGGCAGTACGTCTTGACCTTTCCGTGTGTGTGTATGTGTGTGTGAAAGACACATGAAGATAATCACACGAAGATAATAACGATAAATTCAAAACAATCTTATAAACGTAGAGAAAGAGAACAGAGAGTAAAATAACGATACTTATAATACGGAACATTGCGAAGATGTGAACAATATGGTAATGATAATGAAAACCATAAAGCTAAGGATGATAAAACATATGGTAGCTCCAATAGAGATAAAGACTGTATTAAATATAATAACGATAATAGAGGTAAGAAAGATGATAAATATTTTGTATAAGATAATAGAAGGTAATGAGGGAATTAAAGAAGTTTAGGAGGATTAGGGTAAGGTATGTACAGTCATATGATAAAAGTACTAAATTTGACAATAGAGAATGAAACAAGGAGGTAGAAGTCCCAGTCAAGGTCTGTCCCTGTGTGTGTGGGGGGAGGTCTCTCTCTCTCCTATATATATATATATATATATATATATATATATATATATATATATATATATATATATATATATATATATATATATATATATATATATATATATATATATATATATATATATATGTATACTGCTCATGTCTCCCTCCCTCATTAGTATTACAGGCGAGACAGGCAGTTGACTGGCCAATGTCAGCTGATGAACAGCCAAATATCCTAACATAAAGTAAGCTAACCTAAGCTAGCCTATCCTAACTTAAAATAAACAAAGATTCTGTGCTAGAGGAGAGTGGCTTACTCCATGTTAAATTTTCGTTATTAAAGGCTGTGCGCCTTACCCGGTAGTGTGTGATAACACTCGATACTTCATTGTTAACAGTTTATATATCGTATGTAGGTTACTTACATCCAAATTTAGAGATTTAGGAAAAGTATCACGAAGTAACACATTGATTGATTAAAAGAGTCTGCTATTTTGACAGTGATAAACAAAACACAACTGTACTTGTAAGTCAATAACGGAGTTGGCAGTGACCCTACTTTTTCATATCTTCATTTGTGCTCGCTAGTTTATTGATCACTAACTTTTTTTTTAAATTCCAGAACAGCTTCAAAATCAAGCTTCTTTAACACATATCCAAGGATGGTTTACGTCATTAGAATCCAAGGTGTCAACTGGATATTCATAAGCCAATACTTTCCATCAAAACTAGTAGATGGGTATAGAAGGTTGATTCACTACAAGTAGAATGTGATTGTATGTGGGATTTGTTCAGTTGTGGCAGTGTTAAGAGGAGTAAAATACTATCTGGAGCTCAACTGGGAGATGCAGATGGTGTTATCAGTAAGTCACACAGGGCAGAAGGTGTCGGAAGGTGAAAACAAACTGATCAGGATCTTGGTTGTCGCGGTCTCCCCCCTTCTGTCGGATAAACCAAACAAATTTTCTAGACAGATGTGTTGAAATGCATATCCTTGATCCATTAAATTAACCCCAACCAAAAGGTATGATGATGATTTAAGGTCTTTGCTAGTCTCTTTAATTCTTCATTCGTTTCATATGTTCGTTGTCGCTACAAGATACAGTAAATAAAGAAACAGCTGATCAAAACGAGTGAACAGTCAACATTGGCACAAGTTGGACTACGACTCACGTCTCTGGGTTCTTTGGGAAGCTGAAGAAAAACAGGTTGTTGTTCTATTTCGTGTGACTAGAAAAAATAACAAATGGACAGTAACTAATTCTTAATGAAGATGGTAGAAGAATGTGCACAAGACAATAAAAGAACAATACATTCAACCAACTTGAGTGCCTCCCTTCCTTCAGTCTCTGCCTGCCAATTACGTTTATTTGGCGGCGCCACAGTTGAGTGTGAATGGATTTGCCCATTGAAGCGAGTAGTCCTTCTCTAGTACAAAATCCTATATCTAATTTAACCTATCGTAAATTAATCGACTTTAATTTAAAGTAACTTAACCTCAGCTAACCAAACCTAAGCCAAGTTATTCTAACCTAACTTAACCTAACCCAAGCCAACCAAACCTAACCTAACCTATTAACCTTTTAGGAACAACAGGTGAAGGGGTCATCACAGCATATCCTTCTTCCGTAGTAGCTGACCTCTCACTTTTGGCTGTCATCTTTCACCGTTGACTGTCACTTCATACCTCTGGCTGTGACCTCTCGCCCCTGGGCGTGACCTCTGGCTGTGACCTCTAATTATGACCTCTCAATAACGTGCATGTCATTTACATAGCAAAGGAAGAACAATGGTGCCAGGGTACTCTCTTGCAGGACTCCACAAGGGTGTTGACTCAGTATGTACCACACTTAGTTTCCTGTTGTTACCGTAAGACTTAAACCAGTCAACAGTTCCAGAGCCAAGAGTCTGCAGTTTTACACATATTTTATCATGATCTACTGTGTTGAAAGTTTTCTGTTAAGTCTAAAATTACCATCCCTGTAAAATTTTCAGGGGCCATTTGGGTTATGACATGGTCAGTAAGGCGGACCAAACCCGACTGGCAACTGTATAAAATATTATAATGGAAAAAATGAGTAAATGGGTTGCTGTTGTTTTTAATAGTGACACCATCCCTTAAACACCTGGCTGTGCTGTGCTCTTGTAGGGGTCTGGTTTATTTAACTCATTTAGTACAAAGTCCTCTGTTGCAGTGTGGAGTTCAAGACTGTCTGGAGTGATTCCTTGCTTTCTGTAGTGGGATTTAAAAAACATATGATTCTACGCTGTAATTGTCTAAGAATACAAGCAACTGTTACATAGAAAGAATTAAAATAGTTTGCAGCTTCAGATGTTTCATGACCGAGTTTATTTAGTGTGAGTGGCACAGCTCTGGTGACTGGCACTATCGGCGTGCGTCAGGGATCCCCAACCTCTTGTTTGAATTTTATCTTATTTGGTCAACCTTATTAAAATGCTGATAGAAAATAGTGACTTGGACGGTTTTTTGGCACGGCTTCATGTTCTGGCGTTGATGGACGACACTGTCCTCTTGGCTACCACTACAGTCAATATGAATCTTAAATCATCAATACTTTGTGATTAGTGTAACACTTATGGTATGAAAATAAAACAAAATATATGTAATTAATGGTAAGGCGGATGATTCTCAACCATTTCAACTCAATGATCTTACAGTGTCTCCGTGCACCCGTGTCCCTTGGGACGGCTCCATCACGACGTCGATAAGATCCCACGGACAAGCTAAGATGTGTCACATTCTGAAATTTGTTTCCTTTGTTAAGAAAAATATTAATATTCTTTTTTATGGAAAGCGACAAGTTTTTGACGCACCATTGATGTCGTCCATATAAGCTTAGCTAAATGGGGACCTGAAACCTGTAATAAAATTGTGTAACTGGGGACTTAAGCAGCTGTTGGGTGTACATATGTTTACCTGTAATGATCTGTGTTATGTTGAGTTGGGATACCCGCCTTTATGTGATCTCGTCAGACATAAACCAACAATTTGTCCCGGGTAAGTGGCATGATAGGCATAACCTTGCTAACGAACCACCTGATTCACGCCATGAAAATAGTCCTCGCTGCCGGGAGTCTCACTTATAGATATGTCAGGGAACTTGTTGCAAGTGAAAATGGTGTCATACAGGACGCCATGAGTACTTTAAAAACTATAATTACTCAGTTCGGTTCATCACGGAGCTTTTATCAAGTGTTGAAATCTGACTTTTATGTATATAACGCACAGAATACACCGAGAAAACTATTTCGTAAGAGTTATATAGATTTATTTTTCACTCAGTTTCGTGTGGGTGGGCACTCCCTGGCAGTGGAGACGGGCAGCCGGAAGAGACAGGGTCTAGGTCGCCTACCGATGGGGAAGCGGCTTTGCCCTTGAGGGGCCGTGCAAGCAGAAAGGCGCGTGATGAAGTCCTTCCCCATGATCCGGTGTGTGTGTGTGTGTGTGTGTGTGTGCCATATTTACAATATCACATCGATGGAACAGCCACTGTCTACTGCTAATGGCTCAAGTTCTGTCTTTTATAGGTGGTTAAGAGTACACATTCTATTCCTATGTTTACATGTATTTAAATTTTGTGTTTCTCATTTTATACAACATTCATCTTTTATAATCATCCCCAAGAACACATTGTTTGTGAATTGATTTTTCTTCTGGTTTTAGTTTATATTGTTTTATGGACCATAAGGCTGAGGCTATTTTGTTTTTAAATTTTTTATGTGATTTAATGTATGTAATTTGGCATTTTCTTGTGGTTAAACTTATCGATCTATCTATCAAAATTATAAGCCAGTATCAGAGAAAAAAGATCCCAAACAGGGAATTTATATTGTGTGGGGTGACGCGGTGCTTATGGTCGTCGTCGGAGATAGTTTCTGCGTGTGTTTTATTCTAAATATATCCACATTCTAGTCACTAGGAACGAAGAGACAAGACAATGTCCATCATCTGGTGAACGCTGGAATTGCCGCCTGTTGTGTTGTACTGTATAGAGGGGTGTACAGGCGACTTTACTGCTGTGGAATGCCATCTCTGCACAGGTGGTGGGTGGGTGTGTAATGTAACAGAGGCGTCAGCTCATTCTGGCAGTGTGTATGGGTGATGGTCAAGTTTCTCCGGGGATGCAGGGTAGGGGATGGGGCTGGGGGTGGAGGGGTGCACAGTTGCCGGTTCATTTTCAATTTCAACAGTTTATTTCATATTATAGCACACGGGATGCGTTTGCTGTCACTAGTTACACCAGAACAATGTTATCAGAAGCATCTGGCAGGAGTCTCGGGTACATATAAATTAAATACTCTAATACAAAGGGGTTTACTAAAACCTAATCTGTTGTCGGTTTGGACTTAAAGTTTTGTGTATTTTGTGATTGGCGATGCATTATTCAATCTGAGCTGTACTCATTTACAGTTCGTAATTTTGCTGCAGCTAGTGACGTTTCTAGCCTTCGGAAAGTGGGGGGGCACTTTGGGGCCAAGGTAAATGTTTAGGGGGGGGGGCAAACCCAAACCTGTGTACAATTTGCAAGATGCAGTTTTTGGCATTATTACACCAATTTAATTGACAAATGTGAAGTGACGTCTCTCATGACGCCATCATGGACTGTACTGATTTACCTTATACTGTACAGCTCAGCTCAACTACAGCCACTTGAACTGAATGATTGAGATTGACTGATTGTAATATTACTCCTATAGTTAAAAAATTACTCACATGTTCTCTCTAAACATACCTCACTTAGCAAGTAGAAAAACCCACAGTGGCACTGTGGCAGACGAAATATTTCTTCTGGGTAGTTTCGGCGACAAATTCGACAATTACTGTCAGTCTGTCACCCTCCTCAGTGGAAATACAGAGTGGTAATGTTTATCACCGACAAGGCAGTTTGTTTATATACACCGTGATGTGACCCCACCCCGCATATCTGCACCCTCCTAATTCCTGCCCTCCGGGCCTCACCTCACCTCACCCATGCCTGCATCTGGCGTGCGGCGCGCTCATTGCCTGAGTCACTTGACTAACTTCCTGGTTTTGGGAATGTTTTTGGAATTACAATTTTGAGAACAAAAAGTGGGGGCCAACCCAGGGCCAGCCAAAATCTGGCCATGGCCCCTGCCCCCCCCCCCGTAGAATCGCCCCTGGCTTCAGCTGGCCTTGTTTATCGATGTGCGAGCATGTACTAAGACTGTCTACAAGTCAATTGTACAGTAGGTTTAAGAAAATGATAAATTACAAAAGATGATATGGCAGAGTCGTTTATATTGCACCGGTCACCAAGACTTGCGTAGGGGCAGACACTTGTTTCAAGAAATAGCAGTTTTCCTCAAATATATTCCACTGATCTGGTAGTATCTTATGTCCCAAATTGAACGTTGATTGTGTGTTCCTCAGTTTATATGACCAAGTTCAGCTTTTTTCATTCCCCCTATCCACCGAAGAACTACACTGACCCGGAACACACACACACACACACACACACACACACACACACACACATACACACACACACATGCGTGTTTCTTGTTTACATTGTGACTGTAGTCTGTACCGGTGTCCTAATCTTCTCAACAATAGACTGGTTGATTCTCAGTAAATGTATGGAAAAGGGTAACATCTTAGGACTCAGTCAACAACCTCGGTGGTCAGGTGAGTAAAGGCTGGTCACAGTCAATCTGTCCTCTCTCCTCACCCAGGCTGCACCATTGGCCAGCATCCCTACCCCTGTGTTTTGTGATTTTCAGATAAATTTTTCACTAGAACTATATTTGAAGAGCTGGTGAGGTGTGTCTCATGTAGAGTGGGGGACGCGAGACCTTCTGAGGGCCTGCCATCCGCTATATAAAGGCGGACGCGACGGAGCTGAGCACACTCAACGCAGTGCAAGGTAAGGTGTTGGACTGTGAGCTTAGCCAAGCCTCTCACTCTTAAGTCTCCACAACTTACACTAGAACTTAAAGTGAATTCTCTGTGTATTAATTTACAGTGTAAGTCTACTGTAAGATATAGTGAGTGTACCCTGTGTGTTATGTTGTCACATATAGAGATTCGTAGTGTAGTGGTTAGCAATCTCGTATCACAAGCCAGAAGACCTGGATTCGATTCCTGGGTAACTTGGTACTTGGTACAGCGGGTGTTGGTTAGCCAGTGTAGTTGGAGAAGAGTCCGGTCTTACTGGACAGTCTCTTGAACGTTGTTTCCTCGTACAAGACATAACATAGAGAACACTTGTGTCCTCGATGCTGTACCGTGAAGTAGTAGTGTTATGACAGACACTTAAACTACCTAAGCTAGATACATTCACTTGACAACAATTAGGAGACAAATTAACACTACGTCCTCTCTCTTACATTCACCGTCTGGCACCAGAATAGCTTTTAGCGTCATGATTTGGCGCTAGTATAGCTTTTGTACACATCGTTTGGAGCTGGAATTACTTTTGTTTACATAATATAGCACCACAGTAGCGTTTATTTCCACAATTTGTCGCCAGGTGGGCTTTTGCTTATATGGGACGACATTTAGGCCACGACTGGCATTGCAACACTGTTACCACCAGACAACCGTGAGAGAGACAGTGATGTAACAGCTGCGTCATATTGTATTACAGTGGTGGCAGTATTACTCACGTCACCAGCACTTGTCACCAATACTTGTCACAAACACTTGTCACCAATACGTGTAACCAATACGTGTAGCCAATACAGTAGTTGTCACCAACACCTTTCACCAATACTTGTCGCTCACTCACTCTCTTTCTAGTCGAAGTAATGCAGCACACTTACAGTACAGTCCCAATTTCTATTTCGATGCCATCGACTGCCAGTACAGGAACAGTATTTTTTTCTTTTGCAGGGATTAGCTCACTCGGGCACAGGTCACTGACCCACAACGGGGCCTGGGGGCAATAATAATAATAATAATAATAATAATAATAATAATAATAATAATAATAATAATAGTAATAGTAATAATAATAATAATAATAATAATAATAATAATAATAACTCGGATAAGTAATATTTATAATAAAAATGCAAAATAAAAATAAAAACAATAATGATAACAATAATAATAATAATGACACCGTAATAATAATAATAATAATAATAATAATAATAATAATAATAAAGAACAATAAAGAAATACAAAAATTAAAACAAATCAAAAGTGAGAAAACGATATACTGTACGTACAATACGAGTATGTTGTGTTGTCAATAGTAAGAGAAACAACTGAGACCCTGCATTTGTATGTAAATGAGGCAGAAAGTCAGATCAGCAACCTGGGACTTGGTCACATATGGCAGCAGGGTCTACCATTAGACAACACATTATGTTTCCAATATCTTTCCAGCCGGTAGTACCTCCCTTTTTGGTAGTTACCTACTACCTGTAGTTACCCAGTACAGGTGTGGAAAGGATTTACGTATTTATAAGGGAGTGAGCAAAAGATCCCTGTATTAATTAATAAGGATTGTGTACCTGTTCATAAAAGTGATCCACAGGTGTACACGTTTCCTCCCAGTTCACGTGATGGTATGAACGTTTCCTCTCAGTACACGTGATGGTATGAACGTTTCCTCCCCGTACACGTGATAGTATGAACGTTTCCTCCCCGTACACATGATAATATGAACGTTTCCTCCCAGTACACGTGATGGTATGAACGTTTCATCCCAGTACACGTGATTGAATGAACGTTTCCTCCCAGTACACGTGGTAGTATGAGCGTTTCCTCCCAGTACACGTCATGGTGTGAACGTTTCCTCCCAGTTCACTTGATGGTATGAACGTTTCCTCCCAGTACACGTGATAGTATGAACGTTTTCGCCCAATTCACGTGGTGGTATGAACGTTTCCTCCCAGTTCACGTGGTGGTATGAACGTTTTCTCCCAGTTCACGTGGTGTTATGAACGTTTTCTCCCAGTTCACGTGGTGGTATGGACGTTTTCTCCCAGTATACGTGATGGTATGGACGTTTCCTCCCAGTTCACGTGGTGGTATGAACGTTTTCTCCCAGTTCACGTGATAGTGTGAACGCTTTCACCCAGTTCACGTGATGGTATGAACGTTTTCTCCCAGTTCACGTGGTGATATGAACGTTTTCTCCCAGTTCACGTGGTGGTATGAACGTTTTCTCCCAGTACACGTGATGGTATGAACGTTTCCTCCCAGTTCACGTGGTGGTATGAACGTTTTCTCCCAGTTCACGTGATGGTATGAACGTTTTCTCCCAGTTCACGTGGTGGTATGAACGTTTCCTACTCCCCAGATGAAAGCCGCGGTGTTGCTGGTGTTCGTTGGCGTGATCGGGTTTGTGTCGGGCCAGAACTTTCATTCTGTACGCTTCTCACCTTTTGGTGGTTTCCGTCGTCCGCTAGGGCACAAACAGTTTGCTCGACCAACAACAGGTGGCTTCAACAGGGCCTCTTCGGGTTCTGGGATCGTAAGTTTTGTTTTTTTCCTTTCCAAGTAATGATATATTCTGCTGTGGGGATGTTATAAGTGTTGAGTTTGTTTATTTATTTGTTTTTTTGTTTACTAGACGGTTCTTTTAGTTTCTAATGCTGCATTTGTTATTGCTGTTATTGTTGCAGGTTGACGCCACCAGTGGCCAAAGCGAGTACCACTTCTCCTTTAAACATGCTCCTGGGGAAAAATTCTCAGGTGGTGGCGCTCGGGTCTACTGTCAACGTCAAGGTCCTCAATGGGACGCCGTCGCCATCAGCTCCGAGGAAGAACTGAGATTCATTCACGGCATCGTCGGTAATATTGAGTGACTCTCTTAACAACACCAATATATCATTTCCATTTTTGTTTCTTCTTCTAGACTGCAGCGGCCCCGACTCGCGGTTTGGGGGACGCATGCGGCCCCCAAACAGTTTTTTGTAGTCTTTGAGTGTTTCAGTAACAAAGCAAGTTATCTGTAGAAACGATTTTGGAGTGAAGTTCAGAATAGCATATTGATAAAATTACATTATTATTGGAAATATTTTTCATATATAATTTAGCCCAACTGATGATTAGATAAACAACTAATTTATTCTCTATCTCACTTTGAAGTGCGGTGGCCCTCATAATACACGAAGAGTTTAGACCATTCCCGGCGGCCCACTTGCAAAATCATGAAGGCCACAGACATTACGTACTTTATATCTGAACCATTTATATGAGAATATATATAATTATGTTCGTAAATATCTACATTAATTTCTTATCCAGTTCGGTATTATTGTTTACACTTGTATCTTACTTTAATTAATAATAATACACTACAGTACTGTATGTATGATATTAACAGGCGGTCTGCCGTACATCTGGACTGGTGGTTACCGTACCGGGGGACGCAACTTCGCCTGGCACAACGGCGAGTCTTTCAATGTCCAAGAATGGTCCCATACTGGACAGTGAGTGTTTGTTGTTTCTCACAAACACATTATATATATATATATATATATATATATATATATATATATATATATATATATATATATATATATATATATATATATATATATAATATATATATATATATATGTGTGTGTGTGTGTGTGAGGCGTATCAATGTTGTTTTAACCATTATGTGAACTTTACCATAACAATACTGTACTACTGTGGGTCAGATGTCAGGCCATAGTAACAGCTACGTATTACAAACTGTACTGTACAGTAACTACAGTATCACTGTATCTTACAGTTTACAGTAACTATCACTGTATCTTACAGTTTACAGTAACTATCACTGTATCTTACAGTTTACAGTAACTCACTGTATTTTCCAGTTTACAGTAACTCACTGTATCTTACAGTTTACAGTAACTCACTGTATCTTACAGTTTACAGTAACTATCACTGTATCTTACAGTTTACAGTAATTCACTGTATCTTACAGTTTACAGTAACTTACTGTATCTTACAGTTTACAGTAACTCACTGTATCTTACAGTTTACAGTCACTCACTTTATCTTACAGTTTACAGTAACTCACTGTACCTTACAGTTTACAGTAATTCACTGTATCTTACAGTTTACAGTAACTCACTGTATATTGCAGTTTACAGTAACTCACTGTATCTTACAGTTTACAGTAACTATCACTGTATCTTACAGACAGCAACGGCCACAACCTGACAACCGTGAAAATCAGAGTGAAAACTGCCTGGCCATCCTCAACAACTTCTATAGGGACGGCGTCAAGTGGCACGATGTGGCCTGTCACCACCAGAAGCCGGTCGTGTGTGAGAGACACATCTAACTCACTCACTCACTTCAAGAAGCTCTCTCTCTGGCCGTCATATTTATTTAACTTAAACTGTGATGATACTTTGTTTTCTGTGTGCCCATAGTTCATCATGGTTTGTTTTTCTCTACACACACACACACCTGAACTACGAAGCAACCGTAAAGAATTATCAAAATTCAATAAAGTTTTGTTGATTGGAAAAAAAAAAAAAAAAAAAATATATATATATATATATATATATATATATATATATATATATATATATATATATATATATATATATATATATATATATATATATATATATATATATATATATATATATATATATATATATATATATATATATATATATATATATATATACAGTATATAATTCGTTTAATATTATAGCAAGTATTTTAGCCTTTTCACTTTAGTATTTTCATATACATATGTTTATATTTAAATTTGTAATTTTTCATATAATTTAAAATACTAATTTATCAGGATATGTTGTCTATATAGATTAACTTGTTACATTGGCAAGAATTATTAAATAAATATATATTTACGTATCAGTTGGTCTATCTGATTCCACCCTGCAGACCATAGTGTCTGTTTCTCTGTCTTTGCTGAGGTGCTCACCCTTAACAGTACTTTCTGGCATTTATCGGTGAAGGTGCTTTTAATTATACTTCAACGTTTTCATGTTAGGCGCGTCGTACAAACACGTTTTGCATAAACTTTCCCATTTTCTATCGATTTTTCCACGAGTTGTTACGTCCTATCGTTCAGACGAAACGTGTCGTTCCCGCCTGATTGCTTTGCGCCAGTTTCCCTGATCGAGTCTAGATCCATACTAGATAATAAGGATAGCCATAGATGATTAAAATATAAAATTGAGACATCTAAAACTACTATATTTAATTTAAATAGTACCCAGTATCACATTTTTAATATATTGCTTAAAAGTATATATAGTATACATTTGATTTTGATATTCCTACATACATCTGATATGTTTGTTTACAATATGAGCGCCTGGGTCCGACAGGGCACCCTGGTGCTATAAGCGCGTGTAACAGGGCGCTATGGTTCTATTCAAGGCCTGTACCAAGGTTTATAGAAGGAAAGGTCATCCCTCGCGCAGGTGAGCGGAGCTTTGCTGACGTCACCATGAAGATTCCCTCAATCGCAATCATTTTGTCAAATTCTAAAATAGATATGCAAGACCTCACCATTTCCTTTAATATGTCATGGAAGCCACACATCCGCAACATTGCTAAAGCTGCCTCCCGAAAGCTGGGGATGCTGTACAGATACTGTAGCTACTTCACTCCTGAACAGTTGCTTCAGGTTTATAAGGTCTTCATTCGTCCTAATTTGGAGTCCTGCTCTCATAACTGGGGTGGCTCTTCTTCGGTCCAACTGTTTGATAGGATGGAATCAAAGGCATTTCGTCTTCTTGACTCTTCTCCTTTAGTCAATAATCTCTCTTCCCTTTCTCTTCGCCGCAATGTTGCTTCACTCTCTCTTTTACAGGTACTTTAAAAGGCAATGTTCGGTGGATTTGGCATCGTGTGTACCGCCGGCAAGGCAGTGGGCTCGTAACACTCGTCTTGCCCGCAGTGCCCACCGTTTGTGTGGATATCGGTCACACTAGAATAACCCGTTATAGTACATACTTCTTTCCTCACACAGCCAAACTGCAGAATGCTCTGCCTTCTTCTGTGTTTCCATACTCTTACAATCTCTCTCACTTCAAAAAGCTGGTTTTCCGGCATCTTCGTGATGTATATTAACATAGTCTTTTTCTCCTCTAATTTATATTAATTTTTTTCTCTTATTTTTTCGCCCTCCAGGCCTCGTTGTGGGTCGATGACCTGTGCCAGGGTGCATAGGCACAAGAAATACATTCAGCTTCGATATTCAGTGGTGCAGTGCGCTGCATAATATTATACAGTACAGTATATTCTAATTCACCCACTACACTAATTGGTGTCCTTAGCTAAAATTATGCAAGATCACATACTCTACTAGTATTATTTTTATGTGAGATACTGAGATAACAAAGTTAAGCATGTGGAACCATAAAATGTTCTGTTTATAAGGTAAGCGAGGTAGGGGGGGGGGGCGTGGAAGTCTTCCTGGTGATGTCAGTATTGATGTTTTTCTTAATCTTCAGGAAATGTATGAAAGTGTATATTCCCGTCCCGTTTGAATAAAGAAATACACCCAAACGCTGCATAATTAGTGGGAATTATATAAATAAAGTAACAGAGACACCAATTTTCTCAGTAGGGGCTGCAGCCGACTGAGGGGGCGTTCTCTCGACCTGTCTACCTGATGACGTCATGTGTGAGCTGGGTGTGACAGGTCGCGCTCAGAAAAAATACAATCCTTAGCTTTTACCTTTATCCTTTTCACCACTGATCGGCTCGTTAGCCGCTTGGGCGATAGGTCACGTCTCTGCTATACACTGTTGGCAAATACTGGCATGCACTGGCTCCTGTATAAGGGCAGGGATTTTCTTCTTCTCCCTTATATTTTTATTTCATACTTCTCTCTTTGTCTAAGTTCCTTCATTTGTTGTCTAAATATTTCATTTCATGGTTACTTTATATCCTCAGTCCTTTGGTAGCATGGCGAGGGTTAGGGCACATGGGTACTGTAATTCTGGTATCAAGTCATTGGACAAAAATAAAGGTGAATACTGAGAGAAAATGATACCCCTAATATACTCTAAGAAATGGTTTATTAATATGAAATTAAATTAGGTAAAAGATGTCAGTAACATACAACTAAAAGATTCAACTCCTTGGCCTTACTCATCTGCAATTCCACTTAGATACTCTTACTTCTTACAACATTACTGGTGGTACATTACATAGACTACCCCACATGACAAACTTACATATGGTACCTTCACTAGAACTGTTGGTAGTACATATGGAGGATGCACTCACAACACATAACACGTTATTACTGATACTAACAATTTTATGGGTTCACTACCCAACATGGGATAATCATATATAACAAATACTGGACCATACAACTGTACGAAGTGTCCCAGGGTAGAACACTGGCGTCTCAACAAATGAAGATCGCTGTTATGGTCGGTTGAAGTCTGACATGTGGCGGGAGTCTAGGGTCTAGTTCCCAAGATGCAAAATCAGTGACATGGTCTAATACAGCTAACTGTTAGGTATCCACCGACCCCGGGCAGCCGGTGGGATGTTCAAATAACCCACACACTGGATCTGGGATAATTTGGAAAACGTCAAAGAAGGGATGATGATGACTCAATCACAAACAATCTTTCTTCTAGCAACGACAGACGACATTTACGTTATAGTAGTTCTTATACTGGGTAAATGACAATTTCACTGTTACAACATGAACACTGATATTCACAAAATTGACTAAATTAAACTGAATGACTATATCGGTGGGAACACTCATTCACATACCTAGGATAATTTGGAAATCGTCAAAGGGATTTCTCCTTCATGCACAGGTTTATATACGGCCTGAGTTGCCAGATATGGCAACTCACGCAAAGACAGAAATTACAATCAAACCAACTGCTACACATTCAAAGATAACCCTCAGTTGACACGGGTCTGGCGAATTTCTTAAGTTGATCTACGTAAACTAATTAGAGATTGAGCATGCCAGGAAAAAGTGGAATATGCGCATTGACAACTGTTACTACCCCAAATGGGCGGGACTTAAAGAGAGGGAAAACACGTGATAAGAAAAGCGAAGAGAAATTATGAACTGAAGATAGCAGGGGAGGCGAAGACAAACCCCCAAAGGATTCTACCAAATGTATCAAACTAAAACACGAGATAAGATAGGTCCAATAAGTTCAGATACTGGTGAGCTAACTGATAACGACGGAGAAATGAGCAATAATCTGAATAAATATTTTTCAACAGTTTTCACCACCGAAAATCTAAACATGATACCCGAGGCACCGACTCTATTCAGAGATAGAGAAGAAAACAAATTAAGCGAGATAGTAGTGACTAGTAACGATGTTAATAAGCAAATAGACAAACTGAAGCCTAATAAGTCACCTGGTCCCGATGAGCTATTTGCCAGAGTATTAAAGGAATGTAAGGAAGAGCTTAGTATGCCCTTAGCAAAGTTGTTTAACATGTCATTAAAAACAGTTGTAGTACCAGAATCCTGGAGGATAGCGAATGTAATACCGATTTTCAAGAAGGGGGATAGATCAGTGATCACTATCCTCTAACTACAGCCCAATCAGTCTAACATCAATAGTAGGCAAATTACAAGAATCAATCATTTCAAACTCTATTCGAAACCACCTGGAGAAGCACAAGTTGATCAATGATACCCAAGTGGGCTTCACAAGCGGGCGTTCATGTCTAACTAATCTATTAACATTATTTTCTTCAGTTTTCGAATCGGTGGACGAGGGGCACAATTATGATGTGGTATATCTCGACTTTAGCAAAGCCTTCAACAGAGTCCCCCACGAAAGACTAATTAGAAAGGTAGAAGCGGATGGCATCAAAGGAAATATCCTTAAATGGATTAGGGCGTGGTTACAGGACAGGAAACAGCGAGTGAGCATAAACGGCACTAAATCGGACTGGAGCAACGTCACTAGTGGAATTCCCCAAGGCTCAGTACTTAGACCATTATTGTTTATTATATACATAAACGACATAGATATCGGCATAGACCGCAACATAAGTAAATTTGCTTATGGCACTAAAATAGGACGTGTAATTAAATCTGACGAGGACTCTGCAAAACTACAGGAAGATCTAAACAAATTTTTCGAATGGTCGGAAAAATGGCAGATGAAAATCAATGTGGATAAATGTAAAGTACTCAGTATAGGAGATGTAAGCAGGGAAACCAGTTACCAGATGAACAATGATGCCATTGTGGAATCCGACTGAGAGAGAGATTTAGGAGTAATGATAAGTAGGAATCTTAAGCCAAGTAAATAATGTGCTTTTGCTCGTAACAAGGCTAATAAAGTACTTGGGTTCATACAAAGGAATGTTAGTTACGAGACTAGCGAGGTCATCTTAAAATTATATCTAGCGCTTGTGTGACCTCACCTGGATTACACAGTTCAGTTTTGGTCACCGTATTACTGAATGGATATAGAATCCTTGGAAAGAATCCAGAGGAGAATAACAAGATTAATCCCGGGCATTAGGAACCTTGAGTACAGAGACAGGTTAAAGCATCTTAATTTGAACTCCCTTGAGAGACGTAGAGTGAGGGCGACATGATAGAGGTGTATAAATGGAAGTCAGGGCTAAACAAAGGGGACATTACAAAGGTACTCAAACTATCCAACCAGGAGCGAACTCGTAACAATGGATTTAAATTAGACAAATTTAGATTTCGGCGTGAAATAGGTAAACACTGGTTTGGAAACAGAGTAGTGGATGAATGGAACAAGTTACCAAATATCATCATGAACTCGAATACACTGGATAGCTTCAAACATAGGTTGGATGCTTATATGAGCAATAGGCGTTTGGTGTAAACGGGACTGTCCAGTATGTGTCAATAGTCCCACTGCAGTTTCCTCCATTCTTGTGTTCTTATGTTCTTGACTCTCACCTCTCATCTTTGACTGTCATTTCTCATCTCTGACTGTCATCTCTCACCTCTGACTGTCATCTCTCACCTCTGGCTGTCTCCTCTCATCACTGACTGTCGCCTCTCATCTCTGACTCTCCCCTCTCATCTCTGACTGTCGCCTCTTATCCCTGACTGTTACCTCTCATCACTGACTGTTACCTCTCATCACTGACAGTTACCTCTCATCACTGACTGTTACCTCTCATGTCTGACTGTCACCTCTCATCTCTGACTGTTATCTCTCACCTCTGACTCTCATCTCCCACCTCTGACTGTCATCTCTCACATCTGACTGTCATCTCTCACCTCTGTCTGTTGCCTCTCATCTCTGACTGTTGCCTCTCATCTCTGATTGTCACCTCCCCTCTCTGACTGTCACCTCACATCTCTGACTGTCATCTCTCACCTCTGACTGTCACCTCTCATCTCTGACTGTCATCTCTCACCTCTGACTGTCATCTCTCATCTCTGACTGTCACCTCTCATCTCTGACTGTTACCTCTCACCTCTGACTGTCACCTCTCATCGTTGACTGTCATTTCTCACCTCTGACTGTCGACTTTCATCTCTGACTGTCACCTCTCACCTCTGACTGTCATCTCTCACCTCTGAATGTCACCTCACATCTCTGACTGTCATCTCTCCCCTCCGACTGTCATCTCTCATCTCTGACTGTCACCTCTCATCTCTGACTGTTACCTCTCACCTCTGACTGTCACCTCTCATCACTGACTGTCAACTCTCACCTCTAACTGTAGCCTCTCACCTCTGACTGTCAACTCTCATCTCTGACTGTCACCTCTCACCTCTGACTGTTACCTCTCATCTCTGAGTGTTACCTCCCATCCCTGACTGTCACCTCTTATCTCTGACTGTCATCTCTCATCTCTGACTGTTACCTCTCGTCGCTGACTGTTACCTCTCATCTCTGACTGTCACCTCTCATCTCTGACTGTTACCTCTCACCTCTGACTGTCACCTCTCATCACTGACTGTCAACTCTCACCTCTGACTGTAGCCTCTCACCTCTGACTGTCAACTCTCATCCCTGACTGTCACCTCTTATCTCTGACTGTCATCTCTCACCTCTGACTGTCATCTCTCACCTCTGACTGTCGCCTCTAATCTCTGACTGTTACCTCTTATCTTTGACTGTCATCTCTCACCTCTGACTGTCACCTCTTTTCTCTGACTGTCACCTCTCATCTCTGAATGTCACCTCTCATCTCTTACTCTCACCTCTCATCTCTGACTGTCACCTCTCAATTTTGACTGTCATCTCTCACCCCTGACTGTCGTCTCTCACCTCTGACTGTTGCCCCTCATCTCTGACTGTTACCTCTTATCTCTGACTGTCACCTCTCACTTCTGATTGTCGCCTCTCATCTCTGACTGTCATCTCTCATTTCGGAGTGCCATCTCTCATCTCTGACTGCCACCTCTCATCTCTGATTGTCACCTCTCATCTCTGACTGTTACCTATCATCTCTGACTTTCACCTCTCATCTCTGACTGTTACCTCTCACCTCTGACTGTTACCTCTCACCTCTGACTGTCACCTCTCACCTCTGACTGTCGCCTCTCATCTCTGACTATCACCTCTCATCCCTGACTGTCACCTGTCATCTTTGACTGATACCTCTCATCTCTGACTGTCACCTATCATCTCTGACTGTCGCCTCTTATCATTGACTGTCATCTCTTACCTCTGACTGTCACCTCTCATCCCTGACTGTTACCTCTCATCTCTGACAATCACCGCTCATCTCTGACTGTTAACTCTCATCTCTGACTGTTACCTCTCAACTCTGACTCTCATCTCTCACCTCTGACTGTCACCTCTCATCTCTGACTGTCACCTCTCATCTCTGACTGTCACCTCTCACTTCTGACTGTCATATCTCTGACTGTCATCTCTCACCTCTGACTGTCACCTCTCACTTCTGACTGTTTTATCTCTGACTGTTACTTCTCCTCTCTGACTGTCACCTCTCATCTCTGACTGTTCTTGTCAAACTAATCTATTAACATTCTTTTCATCAGTTTTCGAATCGGTGGACGAGGGGCACAATTATGATGTGGTATATCTCGACTTTAGCAAAGCCTTCGACAGAGTCCCCCACGAAAGACTAATTAGAAAGGTAGACGTACGTGGCATCGAAGGTAACATCCTTAAATGGATTAGGGCGTGGTTCCAGGCAAGAAACAGGGAATGAGCATTGACGGCACTAAGTCCCATTGGAGCAACGTCACAAGTGGAGTTCCCCAAGGCTCAGTACTTGGACCATTATTATTTATTATATACATAAACGACATAGATATCGGCATAGACCGCAACATAAGTAAATTTGCTGATGACACTAAAATAGGACGTGTTATTAAATCTGACGAGGACTCCGCAAAACTACAGGAAGATCTAAACAAATTTTTCGAATGGTCTGAGAAATGGCAGATGAAATTCAACGTGGACAAATGTAAAGTACTCAGTATAGGAGATGTAAACAGGGAAACCAGATACAAGATGAACAACGATGCCATAGAGAAATCCGACTGCGAGAGAGATTTAGGAGTAATGATAAGTAGGAACCTTAAGCCAAGTAAACAATGTGTTTTTGCTCGTAACAAGGCTAATAAAGTACTTGGGTTCATGCAAAGGAGTGTTAGTTACAATATACTGCCAGACTGGGGTCACTAATCCTAAGGGGGAATACTTATCTTTCATCTTAATTTCTATGGGTCGCTGCCACCAGACCCCCTCTGGACAGCATGTAGCTCGTTAGGTAGCGTGCAGAGTGGACTAGGCATTGGGTTAGGTTTTTCATTGACCAGATCGATAAGGGGAAAGAAGGGTGAAACCATAACATGTCTTAGTTCTTTCAAATGTTCCTTCTACTCACTTCAGTTCATTTTTGGTACTACCTAACCTCAGTCTTCTTGGTAGCATGTCGATGGTCTAGGCACATGGGTAGTGTAATTCCGATATTAGGGTCACTTGGACGGAAATAAAGGTAACTACTGTGGGAGAAATGAATACTCCTAAAATTCTCAAAGAACAAGTTTATTAATATAAAATCAAAGGGGAAAATAGATGTTATTAACATATAATTACCAGGCTCAACTCCTGGGCCTATTGCAGGCTCTGTATTTCTTATGTACTTGTTTCCTTATTTTCCTATTTACTCAACAGCAATTACTCAGATATTTCACTCTTACCGTGCACACAATAACTGGTGTCACCTTACATTACATCGCAGGACCAGTTCCTTGTCCTTACTCCCAATACACTAATACTGATACAAACACCGACATGGGTCCACTACCCAACATGTGGTAATTATTAACAAAGACATACGACCACACTGTGGACCATAACTCCAAGGCCTGTCCCAGGGTATAGCACTGGCGCCTCTAACAACTGCTGTTGTGGTCGGTTACACTCCGACGCGAGGTGGGTCTGGGGTCCTCGGCCCACGAGGTAGAGTGGAGCCGATTAATCATGCCGAATCAGCGCCATCACTCCTATATTGACCACTGCTGGGTATCCACAGGCTCCGACCGACCGGTGGGTTTCAATTAAGTCCACCCTCGACCTGGGAATGAAGGTGAAAGATGATACCGGAGGTATTTTGCGGAAGCATGGTGGGTCACAAACAAATCTTCAGTCTCGCCACGTCAGATAATTTACGTTATATTACTTCTTACACTGGGTGAATGACAATTCCACTGTTAAAGCATGAACACTGATGAACACTGATATTCACTACAATAGACTGAATCAAACTGAATGCTTATAAACACAGAACATACCTGAGAACGAAGGTGAAAGATGATACGGGAGGTTTATTCCTCCCGCCTCGCACTGGTTGATATACCCCTGAGTTGCCAGCGATCGCTACTCACGCAATGACAGAAATTACAAACAATCTAACTGTTACTCATTCAAGGATGACTCTCAGTTGACAAAGGTCTGGCGAATTACTAAAGTTGATTTACGTAGACTAATTCAAGGTTGCGTTTGCCAGTAGAGAGTGCAATAAACGTAGTGACAACTGTGTTCGAAGGCGGGACTTACTGGGAGTGGTCCTGAGGGTAAAACAGATGGGAAAAACACGTCTCTCCTGAGATTCTACAAGCGAGGTGGATTTGAATGTTATGTAGCGTAATATGAATTAAAATGGGTTTTTAGGAATGACAATGATGTGCGCAGTACAACAAGACTAGCGAGGTCATCCTAAAACTGTATCTTGTGCTTGTGAGACCACACCTGGATTACGCAGTTAAGTTCTGGTCACCGTATTACAGGATGGATATAGAATCATTGGAAAGAATTCAAAGGAGAATGACAAGACTAATCCCGGGCATTAGGAACCTTGAGTATAGAGACAGGTTAAAGCATCTTAATTTGCACTCCCTCGAGAGACGTAGAGCGAGGGGCGTCCTGATAGAGGTGTATAAGTGGAAGTCAGGGTTAAACAAAGGGGTTATTACAAAGGTACTCAAACTATCCAACCAGGAGCGAACTCGTAACAATGGTTTTAAATTAGACAAATTTAGATTTAGGAGAGAAATAGGTAAACACTGGTTTGGAAACAGAGTAGTGGATGAATGGAACAAGTTACCAAATATCTTCATTAACTCGAATACGCTGAATAGCTTCAAACATAGGTTGGATGCTTATATGAGCAATAGGGGTTGGGTGTAAACGGGACTGCCCAGTATAGGCCAATAGGCCCGCTGCAGTTTCCTCCATTCGTATGTTCTTATTACCTCTAATCTCTGACTGTCACCTCTCATCTCTGACTGTCACCTCTCATCTCTGACTGTTACTTCTCATCTCTGACTCTCATCTCTCATCTCTGACTGTCACCTCTCATCTCTGACTGTCACCTCTCATCTCTGACTGTTACCTCTCATCTCTGACTGTCGCCTCGTATCTCTGACTGTTATCTCTTACCTCTGACTGTTACCTCTCATCCCTGACCTGTTACCTCTCATCTCTGATTGTTACTTCTCGTCCCTGACTATCACCTCTCATCTCTGACTGTCACCTCTCATCTCTGACTGTTGCCTCTCATCTCTGACTGTCGCCTCGTATCTCTGACTGTTACCTCTCATCCCTGACTGTTACCTCTCATCTCTGACTTTCACCTCTCATCTCTGACTCTTACCTCTCATCTCTGACTGTCGCCTCGTATCTCTGACTCTTACCTCTCATCTCTTACTGTTACCTCTCATCTTTGACTGTTACCTCTCATCCCTGACTGTCATCTCTTACCTCTGACTATCACCTCTCATCTCTTTCTGTTACCTCTCATCTCTTTCTATTACCTCTCATCCCTGACTGTTGCCTCGTATCTCTGACTGTCACCTCTCATCTCTGACTGTTACTTCTCATCCCTGACTGTCGCCTCGTATCTCTGACTGTCACCTCTCATCTCTGACTGTCACTTCTCACTTCTAACTGTCACCTCTCATCTCTGACTGTCACATCTCACCCCTGACTGTCACCTCTCACTGTCGCCTCTGGCTGTAACCTGTAACTACTGGCTGTAACGCCTGTAACGTCTGGCCGTAACCTCTGGCTCAGATTGATTTACAGATTGCCCACGAGGGGGCTAGTTTATTGGGCACCCCCTTACATCTTGGCTTCAAACTCTGGTAGTGATCCCTACCTCTGACCTTTACACAGTGACTATGAATCCTTCCTATTACCTGTAGCAATCACTGTTGTATGTCCTTTAATGTGAGTCTGGCAGGTTCCTAGGAAGTATCATAAATAAATAAATAAATAAATTGCCCTGTTCGTTCATGTTGGGAATAATAATCATCCCATTGCTTGGGAAAAAAGCTTAGAAGTATTCAAATCATCTTGTGTCACAGAAAGACTTCTGGTTGAAGCTAGTTTGATTAAGGAATTAAAATCAATAAACATTAGTGATGGTCAGTTCAAAACTGATAATTTGTTACATAAATTTATTTGTCAATGGCCCAATGTTAAAAATGCTTTGAAAACCTTTGATCTAGATGTAGGATAGTTATTTAGTGGGTCCCTTATTTTTGACCTGACCAGACTAGTCACGTCGCCCCTTCTCTTAAGCTCCTCTACGTGTGTGTTGGTGTGGGGATTAGTGGATGACATCATTATGACCTGACCTCATGTTTAATAAGGTCACCCTGTATATTTAAGCCTCTCTCTCTGTCCATGTAATCCAGTTGCCTCTGAAGATGTCTTGAATAAAGACGAAAGCTAAGGTGCTCCGTTCTTTCCCTTTTCCTGTGTGATTTTATCAAGACATAAATAAATAAATTAATAAAATAAATAAATAAATATATATATATATAAATATATATATATATATATATATATATATATATATATATATATATATATATATATATATATATATATATATACTTCATTTTTAGTCCCAATGTGGTTCCCGGCGCCATCAGCTCAATAAACAGGCTTTGTGTGAAATATAACAGAGTCTACGACTGCTTTTTAGTCTCCTTGTGGGTTGGTCGGTGGCGTTCCCTAGTCCCACCCAGTAGGTCGAGGGTTCGATTCCTGGCTGGTGAGGTCGCTGATTATATTTATATATATATATATATATATATATATATATATATATATATATATATATATATATATATATATATAATTTTTTTTTCCATATTCGCCACTTATCAGCTTAGTAGCTATTTGGGCGGGTTATCCAGTGTTGTTAGTACAGAGGGAAACCGGGGACCGGGAATCTGGGGTGTTTGGTAGTGAGGGTCACACTGGATAACACCCTTCTCACTTGTGTCCAGGCCGAGGCTCGTACCCTTGACATATTGGCGAAAATTCTGCGCGTTACCGCTGTACCACCCAAATGGTCTTTTTTCCATTTATTTAGAAGATAAATCAGTGCACAAATAATAATAGTTATGATATCACCGTAATTAACGCTATGACCTGTGAGCATTAATAAAAATATGAAGCCGATATGTATCTGAGCTTCAGGAGCCTCACGGTGCACCGTGGGCGAGAAAGTAAGAGCAACTGGGAGTAAACTCAAGTCACAGGCCGAGGTCTAGTCCTTAATGTTTACATAGCCAGGGCAGGGGGCTATAGATCAGATGTCAAGAGGTCATCTGTTAGACAAGAAGATTAATTATCATACATATCTCGCTAAATATTAGAGAGAAAATGCGAGACACTTGCTCATAGTTAATTACTGTGGGTGTAGTAATTATATGTAAACATAATGTATATAGTCCACATTTATATAAGTATTACGGTCTGTTAGATAAGGGCTAATACACTCTGCCCTTTACACGGTGACCTCTGGCGTAAGGGTAACGGCGAGGAGTGAGGGCTAGAGGTAAGGATGTTGAGTGAGGGGTGAGAGTGAGGGCGAGAAGTAAGGGTGTTGAGTGAGGGGTGAGAGTGAGGGCGAGAAGTAAGGGTGTTGAGTGAGGGGTGAGAGCGAGGAGTGAGGGTGAGAAGTAAGGGTGTTGAGTAAGGGGTGAGAGCGAGGAGTGAGGGTGAGAAGTAAGGGTGTTGAGTGAGGGGTGAGAGCGAGGAGTGAGGGTGAGGGTCAAGAGTGAGGGTGAGAGGTGAGGAGTGCGGGTGAGAAGTGACGATAAAACTGAAGGAAATTGAGGAAGAAAGAAATTAAAGATGAAGAGTAAGGAAGAAAGGCATACGAGGAAGAATAAAGGAAAACGGAGAATGAGGAAGAAATTAGGAAATAAATATGGAAGAGGAATAGGTGAGATAAGGTCAGGCTGGCGTGGTGAAGGTTACTTGTTGGACCTGACACCTCGCCTAATACCTTCCTTCCTACTTCCGTTAGTGTTACAGCCTGATGGTGGTGTTATTGTCACATCATCTCTCTCTCTCTCTCTCTCCAAAACTCTTAAGTTACAGTTTTTCCTGTACTTTACGGTTGAAGTCACGTAGAGTCTCAGCGTTGTTTTGACGTCATACAGTAACTATTAACTTTTTGTAATATATATTTGCAAGAAGTCTTTGTGTGTCTTTTCTACCATATTGTATTTATGGTTAGAGTACGATAGCTGTCTAAAAGTGACTACCATCTCTTTACAATAAATAACTCATGCCGAGGCATATTTTTTTATTGTAATTTGATTATTTTCTATTCCAAGTTGCAGTTATTTTGGCAGGTTTATGGAGACTTTCTTGTTCATGTTGAGGGATTACTTATGTAAGGATTTTCTAGAATGTATTGCATCATTTTTTATTCATTCACATATTGTAAGCTTACTGTAGATCATTCTAGAACTCTTCAGTGGTATCTTGTTCCAACCTGCAATGCCTGGCTGTCGCAAGAATGCTCTATTGCTCTAGGCGTCTGGCGAGACCTACATAAACACCCGCGGGCTGCTGAGGCTACCGTTACACTAGAGTTCTTCGTGCAATAAATCCTCGATAAAATTTCATCCAGAGGCAATAGTCAACGGTACGATCCGCACACTGGCGAAAGGAACCATTGGCCAGGCGCCAAGACGTGTCCACATGCCAATGGGCCTTTGCGCCGTCCCTCTGGGGCCCACTGCTACTCCGAGATCCCCTGCTGGTCTAGCTTGAGTCCACGGGGCACCCAGTTACTGTGTGTTGCCACAAGGAGGCACATGAGGAGTCTTGATGTGTGAAGAGGCTGTGTATTGGTAGGGGAAGGCTTACAGAAGTTGCTTCCCTGTTAACACTAACATAATGCTGTCACACTAGACGCATTACACCACCCTGTGCAAGCACACACACACACACACACACACAAACACACACCAAAAAAACAAGTACAGGGGTTTTGGAACAGCAGGTTGTTATCCCAGTCTTGCTGGCTCAAAAGTTTAGAATATACGAATAGTTTTACAACCGTTTTCCTATTGTGTAAATTATCAAGATATTTTTAATATTTGTTGTCGTTTACACTACTGCCAATACTATTAAATAATAATAATAATAATAATAATAATAATAATAATGTGTCTTATTTGTTAATGTAATGTGACAAATAACCCATTTTCAATTTCTTTTTTCAAAATTAACTGTTAATGCGAATGTACGTAAATAAATATAAATATAGTATTCGACATTCTTTTGATCAGAATCTCATGTCCTCTCACATTTAACCTTTGGAACACGAAGAAGAACCTATGATTTGTCAAGTTTCGTTCGTATGTGTAGAAGACCAACCAATCAGGTTCTCTGAAACGTCTTACAAAATCGATAAAGCCGGGAAGTGAACCGGTTGGTTAATTCCCAATTAACCAGGTTGGTTCACATATATTATATTGCGCTTTAGTAACGAAACCCAAATGAAGTTTCATGTTTTATTAAAAAACTATTATGTATATATATATATAATTCCTGAGTGTAGATCAACCGTAAGTTCCACTATTTATGAGTGTGGTGAGTGAGGGACGGCGTTTATGTATATAAACGTGAATCAACGTCCGTTCGATATTAGTTGGTGTGATTGACTTTGAGTAGTTACCCATCGAGGGAGAACGGAATTGGGACTTCGTCCCCCCTAAGGGAAGACGGAGCCATCCACTGCGGCTCTCAAATAATGTCTTCCTCTAGTCAAGGATATCAAGCTACTGCTCGCGTTAGGTGGCCAGAGAGCCGGCTACTTATGCCTTTACTCAGCATAGTATGACGCAGCTTCCCGTGGGCACACCTTATCACATGCATTGAACACGTCACCTCATAGCCAGTGGAAACTTACAGGGAATGAATCTGAATATAAATCAGATGTAAATAACCCATTTATATAATACTTCTGTTGATGAGACAGGGGCCATTACATCAGGGAGGTTGGAAAAGGCCCCCGGTCTCACAAGTATTACACGAAATATGATCATAAATCTACCTGAAAACATCTTAAAAACTCTATTAAACATTTATAACGCATGGTTTATAACCGGTTACTTTCCAGACAAACTAAAATATGCTAAAATGATATTTATTCCCAAGGAGGGTAAGGACAATAAGGAAATATTAAACTACAGGCCAATATCTTTATTAGAAATTACCGGGAAACTACTGGAAAAAATTTAAATTCAAGACTTATAACCTTTTTAACACAACATGGGAAAACTAACAATAGACAACATGGATTTATGCCCAATAGAAATACCCTAACTGCAATAGCTACAATAACAGATATAATTGCAATAGAAAAAAGCAAGGGGAACCAGATCAATATAATTTTAAGGGATGTTTCTAAGGCTTTTGATAAAGTTTGGCATTTAGGCTTAAAATATATAATACTAAAATTGGGACTTAACGAACACTTGCTAAGAATATTGTGTAACTATTTAGATGATAGGAGAGCACAAATTCAAATTGGAAACCTTATGGGAACTATGTTTAATCTTGAGAGTGGAGTACCTCAAGGGGGATGCCTTTCTCCAACATTATATACAATTTATACCTCAGACACACCTCAACCCACCCCCTTTAGCGAATATGTAATGTTTGCTGATGATATTACTCAAATGGTATCATACCCAGGAAAATCAACCCAATTTATGGCACTCTACACGGTAAGAGCGATAAAAAACATAAATGACTGAGAAAAAAAGGAAAATCAGGGCAAATAAGAACAAATTCAAGATAATACCAATAGCCAAGATCAAAACAAGTCCAGTAATAGTCGACCAGGAACTATACCCATACGACACTGAAGGCAGGATGCTTGGACTAAAACTAACAAAAAGAGGATATATAACATACTTAAAAGATAAAGAAAGACAGGCAAGAATAAGATTATATAAAATAAAACGCTTTAAGAACCTTAGCATTAATAACAAAAGAAAAATTTATATAGCCCTTGTCAAATCAATTATGGACTACCCACCCATCCCATTGAACACCCTTAGTAAAACGAGCATTAAAAGGTTACAAACAGTACAAAATATAGCCCTCGGATTTATATAAAACATAAAATATACAGACCACATCAATAATGGAGAGCTACACAAGATAGCAAACCTCCTAGCAATCAATGTAGAAAAAAACAACAAAGCCGCAAGTATTTGGAACAAATTGACTGAACTCAACACAGAAACTTACCAAAACTGGATAAATCATATAGATCATGAAGAATTCCAAGAAACCAGTTGGTTTAAATTAGCCAGGGAGAAAGTAATTGAACCACCTCCTGCCCAATATACACATAAAACATTAATAGAGAGAATAAAAGATGAGAGTGATCTACCAGCTCCACTAAGAACCTGGCAGGCCTCTCCATACAGTGTACCTTTAGACTAACACAACTAACATTTAACTAACACCTTAGCAAAAAAAAAAAAATGTGACTACCCTCCCAGCTACACAAGGACCTGGGCGGGCTCACTAACTCCATTGTAGAATTAAAATAATAATAATAAAAAAACACTATAAATATACCAATATTAATACAAAGGTCTGATGACCCAAGGGAGCAAAATATAGATAAAACACCAATAGGAAAGATGAGCCCAGATTCTTTCAACTCCTGTTTTCAGTTTTACCACATTTTCTTCAACCCCTAATAATCTTTTTCATATCATAACTAATGATCGCCGGGAGGTGGGTAAAATGAGTTACAGAGCGAGCCGCCTCCATTTATACCTGAGCCGGCCTGCAACGCATGGGGAGCGGCTCTGTCGTTCGTACTGGGAGGAAAACGTGACATTCAAGACTGAATTAGTGCTTTGTGGTTTTGGTGCTGTGATTCCTGTGTACAACGACGTAAAAGTTTCTACATAGGTTGAACCATTGTTCTTTTGGGGTAAATAGTTTCCAGATATTGTGGTTGAAACTGGTCATATACTGTACGTAGCGTCAATGTCCACCCTAACGAATTCAGGAGGAAAGATCGCAGAATATGGAGACCGCCAATATCTCCACGGGCATAAACAACCCAGCCTTCGTCGACGTACTTGACGATGCAAGCGATCCTGCAACACCGTCCTCTACCACCTACACAAGTACCAACCACAGCCTGTTGTTATCTCCAGTTTCCGGTTCACCTCCTGACGGGAAAATACCTTAAAGATTTCTACAGAAGAGTCGAAGGACATAAGTCGTTTGGAGAATGACAAGGAGGAAGGGGCACATGGGCTTCGGGTGCCAGTTGTGGACGGCAAAAGCAACAACCAGGATGCCAGGCACACCATCAGCACTCAGGTGAGCCTCGGGTCATGATAGAGTGGCACTATTGTCAGAACGATATCAAAAGTTCGTGTGTGTGTGTGTGTGTGTATACCTCCCTAGTGGCGTGCTTTTTGTGTGGTAATTGTAGATTTTTGTACTCGAATATAAGTACCGAATGTATTTTTATGTGCACGACGTGTTAGGGTGGCCGAGAAATATACTATACACCATATATAACATACATCATTCATACTACATAACATACTGTACACATGTGAAAACAGAGAGAGAGTTACCCAATGGTGGGTCGTGCATTATTACTCACCTCGTACAAGTTCTTCTTATCTTATTGTCAACATGTTTGACTATTTAAAAATGCTTTCTTATTCCTATCCTTCTCATATTTCTCCGCTTTCCTTTACTTTTCTTTCTCTAATTCTCTATTTTTCTTTAATTGTCTTCTTTTCTTACCTTTTCTCCTGTTTCATCTTATTTTATTCAAGTTATAGGCCATGATTTTCACTTTTTGGGGAGGAGAGGGGTGGAGATGGGGTGGAGGGATGGGTGGAGGATGGGGTGAAGATGGGTGGAGGATGGGGTGAGAGAGATGGGGTGGAGGGATGGGGGTGTGAGATGGGGTGGAGGATGGGGTGGAGGATGGGGTGGAGGATGGGGTGGAGGATGGGGTGAGATGGGGTGGAGGATGGGGTGAGAGATGGGGTGGAGGATGGGGTGAGAGAGATGGGGTGGAGGATGGGGGTGAGAGATGGGTGGAGGATGGGGTGAGATGGGGTGGAGGATGGGGTGGAGGATGGGGTGGAGGATGGGGTGAGAGATGGGGTGGAGGATGGGGTGAGGTGGGGTGGAGGATGGGTGGAGGATGGGGTGGAGGATGGGGTGAGATGGGGTGGAGGATGGGGTGAGAGATGGGGTGGAGGATGGGGTGGAGGAGGGATGGGGTGGAGGATGGGGTGGAGAGATGGGGTGGAGGATGGGGTGAAGATGGGGTGGAGGATGGGGTGGAGGATAGAGATGGAGGATGGGGTGAGATGGGGGTGGAGGATGGGGTGAGAATGGGGTGGAGGATGGGGTGAGAGATGGGGTGGAGGATGGAATGGAGGATGGGGTGAGAGATGGGGTGGAAGATGGGGTGAGAGATGGGTGATGGGTGAGAGAGAGGATGGGGTGAGAGATGGGTGGAGGATGGGGTGAGAGATGGGGGGAGAGATGGGGTGAGAGATGGGGTGGAGGATGAGGGGTGGAGGATGGGGTGAGAGATGGGGGAGGATGGGGTGAGAGATGGGTGGAGGATGGGTGAGAGATGGGGTGGAGGATGGGGTGAGAGATGGGGTGGAGGATCAAGGTGAGAGGATGGGGTGGGAGGATGGGGTGAGAGATGGGGTGGAGGATGGGGTGAGAGATGGGGTGGAGGATGGGTGAGAGATGGGGTGGGGAGAGGATGGGGTGAGAGATGGGGATTGTGGAGAGGATGGGTGAGAGATGGGGTGATGGGGTGAGAGATGGGGTGGGAGGGAGGATGGGGTGAGAGATGGGGTGGAGGATGGGGAGAGGGTGAGAGAGATGGGGTGGAGGATGGGTGAGGGGGAGGATGGGGTGAGAGATGGGGGGAGGATGGGTGAGAGATGGGGTGGAGGATGGGGTGAGAGATGGGGTGAGGGGAGAGATGGGGTGGAGGATGGGGTGAGAGATGGTGGAGGATGGGGTGAGAGATGATGGGTGGAGGATGGGGTGAGAGATGGGGGGGAGGGATGGGGAGAGGATGGGGTGAGAGATGGGGTGGAGGATGGGAGATGGGAGAGGATGGGGTGAGAGATGGGTGGAGGATGGGGTGAGAGATGGGGGTGAGAGATGGGGTGGAGGAGGAGAGAGGAGGAGGATGGGTGAGAGATGGGGTGGAGGATGGGGGAGAGGGGGGTGGAGGATGGGAGAGATGGGGTGGAGGATGAGATGGGGGAGGATGGGGTGAGAGATGGGTGGAGGAGGGAGAGATGGGGTGGAGGATGGGTGAGAGATGGGTGGAGGATGGGGTGAGAGATGGGGTGTGAGGATGGGTGAGAGATGGGGTGGAGGATGGGGTGAGAGATGGGGTGGAGGATGGGGAGAGATGGGGTGGAGGATGGGTGAGAGATGGGGTGTGAGGATGTGAGAGATGGGGGGAGGATGGGTGAGAGATGGGTGGAGGATGGGGTGGAGATGGGATAGGATGGGGTGGAGGAGGATGGGGTGAGAGATGGGGTGGGATGGGGGGAGGATGGGGTGAGAGGGGGAGAGAGATGGGGGATGGGGTGAGAGAGGGGGAGAGGATGGAGAGAGATGGGTGGAGGATGGGGTGATGGGGTGAGGATGGGGTGGGAGGATGGGGTGAGAGAGATGGGGTGAGAGATGGGAGGATGGGGTGGAGAGAGAGGATGGAGGTGGGAGGATGGAGGTGGGAGAGGATGGGGTGGAGGATGGGGTGAGTGATGGGGTGGAGGATGGGGTGAGAGATGGGTGGGAGGATGGGTGGAGAGGATGGGGTGGGAGGATGGGGTGAGAGATGGGGATGGGGTGAGAGAGAGATGGGGTGAGAGATGGGGTGGAGAGATGGGTGAGAGATGTGGGATGGGGTGAGAGATGGGGTGGGGGTGGAGAGATGGGGTGGAGGATGGGGTGAGAGATGGGGTGGAGGATGGGGTGAGAGATGGGGTGGAGGATGGGGTGAGAGATGGGGTGGAGGATGGGGTGAGATGGGTGGAGGATGGGGGAGAGATGGGGAGAGGGGTGGGGATGGGTGATGGGTGGAGGATGGGGTGAGAGATGGGTGATGGGTGGGAGGATGGGGTGAGAGATGGGTAGAGGATGGGGTGAGAGATGGGTTGGAGGATGGGGTGAGAGATGGGGTGGGAGGATGGGGGAGATGGGTGAGATGGGTGAGGAGGGGTGGAGGATGGGTGAGAGATGGGTGGGGTGGGAGGATGGGTGAGAGATGGGTTGAGAGATGGGTGAGATGGGGAGATGGGATGAGAGATGGGTGGAGGATGGGGAGAGATGGGGTGGAGGATGGGGTGGAGGATGGGTGGAGGATCGGGGAGATGGGGTGGAGGATGGGTGGAGAGATGGTGGAGGATGGGTGGAGGATGGGGTGGAGGATGTGGAGGATGAGGTGGAGGATGGGGTGGAGGATGGATGGAGGATGAGGTGAAGGATGAGGTGATTGTGTAGTGGATGGGGTGGAGGGTGAGGTGATTGTGTAGTGGATGGGGTGGGTATAAGGTGGAGGATGGGGTGAGAGATGGGTGGAGGATGGGGTGAGAGATGGGGTGGAGGATGGGGTAAGAGATGGGGTGGAGAATGGGGGAGAGATGGGGTGAGAGATGGGGTGAGGGATGGGGGATGGGGTGAGAGATGGGGTGGAGGATGGGGAGAGATGGATGGGTGAGAGATGGGGTGGAGGATGGGGAGATGGGGTGGAGGATGTGAGAGAAGGATGGGGTGAGATGGGTGGAGGATGGGTGAGAGATGGGTGGAGGATGGGGTGAGAGATGGAGGATGGGGTGAGGATGGGGTGAGAGATGGGGTGGAGGATGGGTGAGGGATGGGTGGAGGGGGTGAGATGGGGTGGAGGATGGGGTGAAAGATGGGGGTGGAGGATGGGGTGAGAGATGGGGTGGGAGGATGGGGTGAGAGATGGGGTGGAGGATGGGGTGGAGAGATGGGTGGAGGATGGGGAGAGATGGGGTGGAGGATGGGGTGAAAGATTGGGTGGAGGATGGGGTGAAAGATGGGTGGAGGATGGGGTGAGGATGGGGTGAGAATGGGTGAGAGATGGGTGGAGGATGGGGTGAGAGATGATGGGTGGAGGATGGGGAGAGATGGGGTGGAGGATGGGGTGGAGGATGGGGTGGAGGATGGGGTGGAGGATGGGGTGGAGGGTGAGGTGATTGTGTAGCGTATGGGGTGGAGGGTGAGGTGATTGTGTAGCGGATGAGGTGGAGGGTGAGGTGATTGTGTAGCGGATGGGGTGGGTATAAGGTGGAGGATGGGGTGAGAATAGAGTGGAGGATGAGGTGGAGTGATGGAGTGAACTATAGGGTGGTGGATAGGATGGGGAATGGAGTGAAGGATGGGGTAATTGTGTAGAGAATGGGGTGGTAGGGTGGATGATGGGGGGAGGATGGGGGTGGAGTGTGGTATGACCTTCAACTTTGTAAAGGAGGTGTCGACATATGGGTCTTTCCTTTATTCATTGTTCTTCGTGGTCTTTCTATGTTAGTGACTAACTCTGGAAAAAATGAAGGAAATATAAAGTCTGTTTTTTGTTTTTCTCTAAATAAACTGTCAATCTTTCTAGCAAATTTACAGATTTCTGGTTTAGGATTTTATCGTCCTATTATAAATATGTTCAAGAATTGCTACACAATTTGCCACGTGTCATCAGTCTTAAATAAAATCCGCTGACTTTTGAAGTAGGAAAAGTTTAATTCTGGACGAGGATTTTTTACCGAGTAATGAACACAAAAGCTTATGAATTGAAGGTTTGGCAGCGTGTGGACACAGCTTGTCCACAGAGCTACGAATGGGTACCTAATTTTATAGTTTCTTGTTTATCTAAAAAACGATCAGTCTATTGAGCGGTATGTCCATTTTGTTTCTAACGGGCAGTTAAACTTAAAGAACCAACTTTCATAAACGCATCTCCAATGCGAGTCCAAATAAATTCGATATAAGTTTACCACGAAACCCGTATGGCCGCGGTTCACGATCATCAAGACCACATGTCCACTACAGTTATGACTCATCGATAAATTTGTAAGAAATTTGTTGGTTGATGGCCAAGTGGTGTCACCAGGTAGAGTCAGTCAAGCTAAACAGGGAAAATAGTCCTGCTGAAATTGGACTCGATTGTTCACTTCGGGTTAGAAACGTGAAATTAGGTGCAGTTATTATTAGGTTGGTGCGTCTAAATAGCGTTAGATATGGAACAGCGACAGATTTGCCCCCTAGTGGAAGCAGCGCCCTGTACAAAATGGATTATTCAATTTATATAAAAAATTCCACTCATGTCCCCAGTATAAAGTATTCGTCACATATTATATTACTGTTCTGCATTGTTTTGCTTAAATATGTTAAAGGAAATGCGGAAATTGTTAAATATCAATAATTTTGACACGTCAAGTCAGTGAGGGCGACAACACTGCTAATAATACAGTTAACTGAATGTTTGTATCTATACATCTAGGCACAACTGAAACATTTATGCAGTGTTGTAGTGGATTTCAATTTGGACTTGACGAATTTTCACCAACTTTGGATGCATCCGGCAACAAGGTCCACAAAGTCTGTCAGATGTTGTTATATTCCATGTGCGTCTCCAGCCTAAGTTACGTGGATCTGGTTATGTCAGGTCCTGCATTGAGAAACTTCCCGCATGTGTGGACACCTTGAAGAGGAGCTCATCTTGAATGCAGTGCGTGTGCATCTTACATTGGCGGAATCGAATTTACAATATATTTGGTTTCTAACATTTTGCTCAATATCACAAGAACTACTGTACATAAAACATATGTCCTCATTGGCTATGGTGTGGGATATTTCGAACAAGAGAAAATCATATGCTTATTATAATGTTCCCTCACGATATATAAAGAAGACAACGATAAAATACTGTAAAATGTGCTGTCTATACGATGCTCTGCTTATACTTAACATTGATATAATATAAATTTTATCCTCGTAAGGAAACTTATAGATACGCTTAACCTACTGTCACTTTATTATAATTTTTGATCTAATAAATAAATTTTTTGATTTTACTTCTCCGGTCTATTATCAAATAATACAGTTGATTTATCATTTCATGAAAAAACCTTTGATATTTCCTAATCTCATAACCCTTATTTAGCGAAATCTTTTAAAACACGTAAGAGACATCACTAACACACACACACACGCCAGTTCTCTGCTGTTGTACGAGTTGATATTACTGCACTTTACCATAACAAGTGATATGAAATGACATAGAACCCAAAAATGTTGATATGAGTGGCGTTCATTGTACTCTGGTCTGGTAAATTATAATAATCTTAATATTAACTTTATACATTTATAGTGAATTCATTGATAATAGTTTAATAGTAAGAAGAAGAATAATAACACAAGAAGATGAATTTCATGTACAAAAGAGGAAGGATTTAAACATTTGCAGAAAATAAGGAAAATTATACAAATTAGTTTATGAGCTCAGTATTAGTAAAACATTTAAACCAGAACGAATTATCCATAATTCTTCAAAAGAAGTTGACTGGAGTAGATATCTAAACACACACACACACAGTGCACCACCCACGCCATCCCCACCTCCTGCCACCGGCAGCCCCCTCCAACCTCGCGCAGTCCGCCACTACAACAAAATTCAGCCCATAAGAGCCCGCACCGATAGATATAAAAATAGCACCATCCCATCTATTGTTAAAATAATAAACAACACCTGATTTATGTACTGTACAGCCCTGTAAATGTATTCAATGCATATCACCTTGTTTTGTACTTCTCTTTAGACTGTATTCACCCCTGAAGATGTGAATTACACGAAAGCGCTTGGGGACTTCGTGTTTTCTTCTTTCCTGGTGGTTATCAGCACATATATATATATATATATATATATTTCATGTAGATCCACAATTAAAACGTGGATAAGATAAATCTTGATAAAATCACACGGGAATAAAGACGGAAGCTAAGGTGCTCCGTTGTTTCCCTTTTCCCGTATGATTTTATCAATATATATATATATATATATATATATATATATATATATATATAT
This sequence comes from Homarus americanus, assembly GCF_018991925.1. Classification (NCBI taxonomy): domain Eukaryota; kingdom Metazoa; phylum Arthropoda; class Malacostraca; order Decapoda; family Nephropidae; genus Homarus; species Homarus americanus. The sequence goes on from NW_024713129.1 coordinate 21,647,031, forward strand.
ATATATATATATATATATATAAATCACCATGGTGCGCGTGATCCAGGTATATGGTGATAACCGCAGGGAAAAACTCACCCCTATGAAGATGCGAATTGCACAGCGCTTCTTTCCTTGTGGTTATATATATATATACATTTTTTTTCAGGATTAGCCCACCAGGGCACAGGTCAATGACAGCATTGAGCCTGGGGCGAAATAATATGTGTATGTGTATGTGTGTGTGTGTGTGTGTGTGTGGGAAGTAATAATGTGTGTGTGTGGTGTAATATGTGTGTGTGTGTCATAAAAATCAATATTGAGAAACGATATACTATATGAATGTTGTGTTAAGTTAAGAAAAACGAAATTGAGACCCTGTAATTGTGTGTAAACAGGCAGAAAGTCAGATGAGCAACTGAACATGGTCAACAATTCCAATTTTTGTGATGTCATATACCAGCAGGGTCTCTGCATTAGACAACACATTAGCCAAGCTGTAATATCTTCCCAGGCAGGAAGTACTCCCTGTTTGATAACACCTTTCACTACTATACCTACTACCTACTGTATTCTCTCTCTCTCTCTCTCTCTCTCTCTCTCTCTCTCTCTCTCTCTCACACACACACACACAATAGAGCGATTCATGATGTAAAGCCTTGTAAATACCAACTCTCTCATTAAGACGTAAGCCTTGGACCAACAGGTGCGTTTCTGTTCTGCACTAGTTAACTGAAAACCAGATGTTATGAAAGTGTTGTTGTTGTTGTTAATTGAGTGCTTTGTTGAGGTGGTGGTGCTGTTGTTGGTGGTGGTGCTGTTAGTGTGATTGAATTGCTGTTGGTGGTGGTGCTGTTGGTGAGGTGGTGCTGTTGGTGAATTGGTGCTGTTGGTGGTGGTGCTGTTAATTAGTGGTGCTGTTGGTGGTGGTGCTGTTGGTGGTGAATGTTGTTGGTGGTTGTGCTGTTGGTGATGTTGCTGTTGGTGATGGTGCGGTTGGTGATAGGTGCTGTTGGTGTGGTGGTGTTGTTGGTGATGTGGTGCTGTTGTTGGTGATGGTGCTGTTGGTGCTCTTGGTGATGGTGTTGGTGATGGTGCTGTTGTTGGTGATGGTGCTGTTGGTGGTGGTTGGCGCTGTTGGTGGTGGTGCTGTTGGTGGTGGTGTTGGTGTGGTGGTGCTGTTGGTGGTGTGGTGATGTTGGTGGGGTGGTGCTCTTGGTGGTGGTGCTGGTGATGGTGGTGCTGTTGGTGATGGTGCTGTTGGTGCTGTTGTTGGTGGTGGTGCTGTTGTTTGATGGTGCTGTTGGTGATGGTGCTGTTGGTGCTGTTGGTGATGGTGTTGGTGATGGTGCTGTTGGTGGTGGTGCTGTTGGTGAGGTGGTGTTGTTGGTGTGGTGGTGCTTTGTTGGTGATGGTGCTGTTGGTGGTGGTGCTGGTGATGGTGGTGCTTGCTGTTGGTGGTGGTGCTGTTGGTGATGCTGTTGGTGATGGTGCTGTTGAATTGGTGGTGCTGGTGATGGTGGTGCTGTTGGTGATGGTGCTGTTGGTGGTGCTGTTGGTGGTGGTTTTTGTTTGGAGGTGGTGCTGTTGGTGGTGGTGCTGTTGAGGGTGGGTGGTGCTGTTGGTGGTGGTGCTGTTGGTGATGGTGCTGTTGTTAGTTAGCTGTTGGTGATGGTGTTGGTGATTAGTTGCTGTTGGTGATGGTGCTGTTGAATTGGTGTAGTTGCTGGTGATGTGAATTGGTGCTGTTGGTGGTGGTGCTGTTGGTGATGCTGTTGGTGATGAATTGCTGTTGGGGTGGTGGTGCTGTTGGTGGGTGGTGCTGTTGGTGGTGAAGTTGCTGTTGGTGATGTGGTGCTGTTGTTGGTGGTGGTGCTGTTGGTGGTGTGGTGCTGTTGGTGGTGGCGCTGTTGGTGATGAATTAGCACTGTTGGTGATGGTGCTGTTAGGTGGTGGTGCTGTTGGTGGTGGTGTTGTTGGTGGTGGTGCTGTTGGTGGTGGCGCTGTTGGTGATGGTGCTGTTGGTGATGGATTGCTGTTGATGGTGGTGCTGTTGGTGATGCTGTTGGTGATGGTGCTGTTGGTGGTGGTGCTGTTGGTGGTTGTGCTTGCTGTTGGTGGTGGTGCTGTTGGTGCTGTTGGTGATGGTGCTGTTGGTGGTGGTGCTGTTGGTGGTGGTGCTGTTGGTGGTGGCGCTGTTGGTGATGGTGCTGTTGGTGATGGTGCTGTTGGTGGTGGTGCTGTTGGTGGTGGTGCTGTTGGTGATGCTGTTGGTGGTGGTGCTGTTGGTGATGCTGTTGGTGGTGGTGCTGTTGGTGATGGTGCTGTTGGTGGTGTTGTTGGTGATTCTCTTGTTGGTGTTAATATTGGTGGTGTTAATTTTGTTGGTACTAGTGGTGTTATATTTTATTTTTATTTTTGTTGATGTTGTTATTGTTGGTGATATTATTATTGCTGTTCGTATTTTTTTTATCGCTGGTGTTGGTAGTGGTGGGGATATTTGTTGTTGGTGGTGTTATTGTTGTTGTTGTCGGTATTAGTGATGGTTTTGTTATTATTGTTGTTGTTCATGTTGTGCTGCTAATTGTCGTCGTTGTGAATTTTGGTGATGTAGTTTTTATTATCAATTTTTGTTGTGAAAATGATGATGTTGATGGTGGAGGTGGTGGCAGAGAAGATGGTGCTATTGTATTGTTGTTGTTGGTATTACAGGTGTTATTGTTTGAAAGACAAGAGAGATACTCAGGTGAATTAACAGAAGCAGTGTAGAGATGTATATCCTTGGGTCACGTTGCACTACCCTGGCTGGGGCTTTGATCAGAACTCACCTCCTTCCTTACCTACATTTTTTTTTATTTTTTTTTATTTAGGATTTCTGGCCACTTCTCCTTTCGGCTATTTTGGCCAGAGCTGTTTGGGTCTTCTTATACGCGGTCTTATACTCGGTCTTCTTATACTCGGCCTTATACACGGTCTTCCTATGTCGGTCTTCTTATCTCGGTCTTACCATTCGGGCCGCGAGGTCACCTTTAGCCCGACCCGAATGTCTGTCTGCTGTCAGCCACACTGACTCGTTTCTCAGTATTGAGTAGTGACGGCGACCCGATTGGGTCACCATCAAACTCCGTTTGTCAGCAATGCTGACTCATATCTCGCTATGAATCTGGAGGGCCAACATTAATCGGTTCTGACTAAGAGCTCCGAGGGCGACTTCCGACCTCAGAGCTCCAATCTAGACTCGTGACCTCCTTTCACTGCCCTCAGACTATTTAAGGTAAGACCGAGGTGAGAGTAGGCCTACAGTTCGCTGCTAGTGCGCTCGCACAAGTTGAATTCTGCAAACACAAACGAGTTGGCAAACTATTCCACTGCTCACAAGTTGTAGCATGTCAGAATCCTTTCAGCTGCCCAACTGTTAAATTGCATGCGCGAGCACTGATCTGACTTTCTGCCTCATTTACACTTAATTGCAGGGTCTGAATTGTTTCTTTCACTTCACTTTTACCTGCAGGTTCTGGCAGCAGTGATGGCAGGTTTGACCCAAGTCGTCATCGGAACTACCTCGGGCCTGCCGGGTGTCATCCTTCCCCAGATGACCGACCCCGAATCACCTGACCTCTACTTAGATACTAACCAGGTTGCGTTGTTCGGTAAGTCTCGTGACGTCCAGTACTGACCTTTATTAATGATCTCTACATTAACCTACATAGTGAGCCATATTCATCTGGCGAGTTAATTTGGTTATATTGAGCAATGGCGTCTAGGTACAGTCTCACCCAAAAGTTCGTTTACTCTCCCAGCCAGCTATTGCTACACTGCCTGCTTCAGACGTTTGAAACTGTCTCAGTACCAACCAGAACGTGAAACCGATACAAATGAATCTAAAGGTTAGTGACAGACTCAAGTTCATAAATCTGAAGCAGGCACTGCAGCAATAGCTGGCTGGGAGAGTTAACGAACTTTTGGATGAGACTGTACCAGCCAGATAATATTGTTGGTGAGGCCCATGACCTTCAGTACTGACCTGTAGTGAACGGAACAATGAGCCATTCTGGTTTGGCTAATTTTTTGTGGTCAAAATGGTGTTCGTTGAAACTTTCCAAAATACCAACAAGCTAGCACTAATTAATTCCCCTGACCTGACCTCCTTGATACGTACAAGTATAGGTCATCCATAATCACCAAGGCCTCCACGAGACAGCTTAACCAGTGGTCAATAACTTCAACACGATTCAGCTTAAAGAATGTGTGAAATTTCTTGTTAGCGTAAACACATCCAACTACTAAGAATGATTTTAATGTCCCACACCTTAAAAATATTCTGAGCAGAATCAAACGACATAAGTACAATATCAGAACAGCATCTGAAAGCAGTGCCCAGTTCGTTCATGTTAGGAATAATAATCACCCCATTGCTTGGGAAAAAAGCTTAGAAGTATTTAAATCATCTTGTGTCACAGAAAGACTTCTGGTTGAAGCAAGTTTGATTAAGGAATTAAAATAAAAAAACCTTAGTGATGGTCAGTTCAAAACTGATAATATGTTACATAAATTTATTTGTCAGTGGCCCAAGGTTAAAAATGCTTTGAAAACCTTTGATCTAGATGTATGATAGTTATTTTGTGGGTTCCTTATTTTTGACCTGACCTGACTAGTCACGTCACCCCCCTTCTCTTACATAAGAACATAAGAAAATAAGGAGTCTGCAATAGGCCGGTTGGCCTGTGCATGGCAGCTCCTGTCGAGAGTTACTACCACTCTCTATCATCAATGAATCTATCTAGCCTCCTTTTGAAACTTTCCAGAGTTCCCGCACTTACTACAAAGTTGCTAAGCTTGTTCCACTCGTCCACCACCCTATTTGTGAACCAGTTTCTTCTTATCTCCCTCCTAAACCTAAACTTATCCAACTTGAATCCGTTGCTCCGAGTCCTATCCTGCTCGGATATTATAAGAACTTTATCTATATCCCCTTTATTGATTCCTTTCACCCACTTAAATACTTCTATCATATCTCCCCGCACTCTTCGTCTTTCTAGGGAATGCAAGTTAAGTTTCTTTAACCTATCCTGATATGGAAGGTTTCTAAGTCCCGGAATCATTTTTGTCATTCTTCGCTGCACCGACTCTAGTGAATTTATATCCATTCTATAATAGGGGCACCAGAAATGAACCGCATAATCGAGGTGCGGCCTGACTAGCGCAAGATATAGTTGCAGTAAGACCTCTGCACTCTTGTTACTTACACTTCTAGATATAAAACCCAATACTCTGTTTGCCTTACTTCGAACATTAACGCACTGTTTTCTACGCCGTAGGTCCGGGCTTACAAGTACCCCTAGGTCTCTTTCACAAGTCGACTTCTCTAGGTTGATGTTGTTAAGGCTGGATACATTATAAGTATTTGTTCTTCCAATATTAAGTACGCTGCACCTGCTGGTGTTGAATTTCATTTGCCATTTTTCTGACCACCCCTGCAGTTTATTTAGATCCTCCTGTAATGCATTTGTATCCTGCCTTGAATTAATTTGCCGCCCTATTTTGGTGTCATCCGCAAACTTGCTTATGTCACTGCTGATCCCAGTATCTAAATCGTTTATGTAGATTATGAACAAGAGTGGGCCTAGTACTGACCCCTGGGGAACCCCACTGGTTACACGGCCCCACTCAGATTTAACACCATCTACGCTGACCCTCTGCGTTCTATCGTTGAGCCATGATTTTATCCAATTTAAAACTTTCCCCTCGATACCATGAGCCTTAATTTTTCTCAGAAGCCTCTGATGCGGTACTCTGTCAAATGCTTTGCTAAAGTCTAAGTAAATAACATCGTAATTTTCGTCATTATCTACTACCTCGACGACTTTCCTAAAAAACGTTAGCAGATTTGTTAGACAAGATTTTCCCTTTGTAAACCCATGTTGAGAGTCGTAGATTAATTTGCTTTTCTCTAGATGCGATCGGATGCTATCTGCTATAATTGATTCAAGAAATTTCCCCACTACTGACGTCAAACTGATCGGCCGGTAATTTGACGCTGATGCTCTGTCTCCCTTTTTGAATATGGGTACTACATTTGCCTGTTTCCACAACTCTGGCACAACTCCAGTGTCTAATGATTTTGTAAATAAGTTTACGAGGGGTCCGCTAATCTGTTCCCTACACTCTTTTAAGACTCGAGGGAAAATTTCATCCGGCCCTGGGGATTTTGTATTCTTTAGTTTATTTATCTTCTTAAGAACATCCTCTTTTCTGATAGTGATATTCTTTAATTTCTCTTCTTCCTTTCCCTTAAATATCAGTTCCACCTCCGGAATTTCATCGCAAATTTCTTCTGTGAAAACTGATAAGAAGTAGCTGTTCAATGCTTTGCTTATTTCTTCACTGCCATTTATCAATTCTCCCCTCCCTGACTTTAAAGGCCCAACTTTGTCCTTGACCTTTGTCCTATATACCTGGAAAAATCCCTTGGGATTCGCCTTGGATTCTCTTGCTATTTTGATTTCATAGTCTCTCTTTGCTTTCCTTACATTTTTCTTAACATTCCTAGATAGTTCATTATACCTGTTTCTGAGCAGCTCCTCCCCTCCCTTTAATTTCTTATATATTCCTTTCTTTATTCCTATGTCATGTTTAAGTTTTCTGGTCATCCACCTTGGCTCATTCTTATGTGACCTAATTTTTCTGTATCGTATATTTTGTTCTTGTGCTTTATGTAGTATACTAGTGAATATATTATAGTCATGATCAATTGTTGTGTCATCTATGACCTCACCCCTTCCTACTGGGAACTGACGTGACTGTTCCCAGGTGACCTCACCAAGGTACCTTCTACGTGTGTGTTGGTGTGGGGATTAGTGGATGACATCATTATGACCTGACCTCATGTTTTTAAGGTCACCCTGTATATTTAAGCCTCTCTCTGTCCATGTAATCCAGTTTGCCTCTGAAGATGTCTTATATAAAGACGAAAGCAGTTTTATTTAATAAGTCATTAGAATTGGGCCTAGTGCCAGAAGCTTAGAAACTTGCAAATGTAGTTCCGATTTTCAAAAAAGGTGATAAATCAATTGCATCAAATACCGTCCCATTAGTCTCACGTCAATCATAGGCAAGTTGCTAGAGTCAATTATTGCTACGAAAATCAGAAGCCACCTTGAAACATTCAACTTAATTCATTCTTCTCAGCACGGGTTCACCCAGGCACGTTCTTGTCTCACAAATTTGCTTAGCTTTTTCTCAGAAGTATATGAAGCGGTAGATAATGATAAGTCATATGATATAATTTATTTAGATTTCAGTAAAGCATTCGATAGAGTCCCTCATGAGAGATTGATAAGGAAGGTAGAAGCACATGGAATAGGTGGATCATTATTAAAATGGATTAGGTCATGGTTAACTGGTAGGAAACAAAGAGTTAGCATAAATGGATTTAAGTCAGACTGGGGTGCGGTCAAAAGCGGAGTTCCCCAGGGATCTGTATTAGGCCCTCTGCTGTTTGTTATATTCATTAATGATCTTGATTTAGGTATAACTAGTAGGATTAGTAAATTTGCAGATGATACCAAAATGGGGAGAGTGATAAATTCAGACAGTGACTTTGAACACCTTCAAAGAGATCTAGATACCTTACATGAGTGGTCAGTAGACTGGCAAATGAATTTTAATACTGATAAATGCAAGGTACAACAGATAGGGAAGACGAATACAAACGTTAAGTATAAACTAGGTAACACGGAAATAGAAAACTCAGATTGTGAAAAAGATCTAGGTGTATTTGTTAGCAACGACTTGAAACCTAGAAAACAATGTATTAGCGTTCGCAACAAGGCAAACAGGATTCTTGGGTTCATATCTAGGAGTGTGAGTAACAGAACTGCTGACGTTATCTTGAAACTTTACCTAGCATTAGTGAGGCCACACATGGATTATGCGGTTCAATTCTGGTGTCCTTATTATAGAATGGACATAGATTCTTTGGAGAGAGTACAAAGAAGAATGACAAAAATGATCCATAATATTAGAAACCTTCCATATGAAGAAAGACTGAAAAGCTTAGGCTTGCATTCATTAGAGAGGCGTAGAGTTAGGGGAGATATGATAGAGGTGTTCAAGTGGGTAAGTGGGATTAACAAGGGTAAAATGGAAGATGTTCTGAAGCTCAGTAATAACGAAATAACTAGAACAAATGGCTTTAAATTAGATAAATTCCGATTCAGAAAGGATATAGGCAAGCACTGGTTTGGTAATAGAGTTGTGGATATGTGGAATAGGCTACCGAGTGCTATAGTAGGAGGGGGACGCTAGGGAGCTTCAAGACGAAGTTGGATAGGCACATGGAAGTGCTGGGATGGGTGTGAAAGGGATCTGCCCTGTATGGGCCAGTTGGCCTCCTGCAGTATCCCACTTTCTTATGTTCTTATGTTCTTATTTATCATTTCATGAAAGAGCCTTTGATATTTCCTAATCTCATAACTCTTATTTAGCGAAATCTTTTAAAACACGTAAGAGACATCACTAACACACACACACACACGCCAGTTCTCTGCTGTTGTACGAGTTGATATTACTGCACTTTACCATAACAAGTGATATGAAATGACATAGAACCCAAAAATGTTGATATGAGTGGTGTTCATTGTACTCTGGTCTGGTAAATTATGATAATCTTAATATTAACTTTATACATTTATAGTGAATTCATTGATAATAGTTTAATAGTAAGAAGAAGAATAATAACACAAGAAGATGAATTTCATGTACAAAAGAGGAAGGATTTTAACATTTCCAGAAAATAAGGAAAATTATACAAATTAGTTTATGAGCTCAGTAGTAGTAAAACATTTAAACCAGAAAGAATTATCCATAATTCTTCAAAAGAAGTTGACTGGTGTAGATATCTAAACAACACACACACACAGTGCACCACCCACGCCATCCCCACCTCCTGCCACCGGCAGCCCCCACCCACCTCGTGCAGTCCGCCACTACAACAAAATTCAGCCCATAAGAGCCGGCACCGATAGATATAAGAATAGCACCATCCCATCTATTGCTAAAATAATAAACAACTCCTGATTTATGTACTGTACAGCCCTGTAGATGTATTCAACGCATATCATTATGTCTAAATCAAATGTAAGTTTGTATATTTTCAGCCACCGGCTGCAACTCTATTAATAAACCGTTTATTATTATTATTATTATTATTATTATTATTATTATTATTATTACACACACACACACACGAAGATAGTGGGTCTGGTGTGTTCTAATGGGTTCTTCATTTAACTGGCAAAAGGTTGGGTCTTCTACATCTTCAAGTTTCCTCCATACTCTTTGAGCTTGGCTGTGTGTAGGTGTATTCAGTGGCTCGATATTGTATAGTTCATGACGTTTTTGTATCTCAGAAGTGTATAGGGGAAGTTGCTTTGATGCTCTACGGATAGCTTTATTTTGTACTGCTTGATCGTACTGAGTGGCATTGGCGGGTATTCCAGGTGGGGGCGGACAAATCACAATTGGTTTGAGTAAGTGAAGTCGAGTGTTGGTTTCCATTTATCTGAATCTTCTTAGTTTTGTGAGTTGAGATTGGGCAAGCATTTTGCGTTTTGTTATGGGGGGGTGTTTTATTATTCCTGTTCTTGTAACTCCCAGTATGTCGCCTTCAGTATTTTTAGCAATGTGAATGAACTTTAGTTTGTGTATATTAGTTTTAATTTTCCACTTGTTTTCGTAGTTGTTTATTTCTTCGATGGCGCGGGCTGTTTTACATGCCATCATCTGTTTGACCTTGCCTGGATGTCGGATGATTTAACTGACGTCATCGGCGTTAGCTATAGAGTGATGAATTCTCCGTGGGTAGGAGGCGGCATGTCAGACGTGTAAAGTGTAATGTACAGGTGAGAGGTTACTTCCCTCCGCTCTATAGCTTGGTTCTTGGGCCTATGTGGTTGCCAGAGGAGGAAATGAAGACAAGGAGAACGGAGGAGCAGAGAACATAAGATGAGGAAGAGAGAGACACCTCATCATAATAGTCACTGAATTGTTTACAGAGTTAGTCCTTGAGTACGGGTTCTCCTCTAAGCTGGTGTTATCCAAATACAATTAAAAGTGACGTCGCCGTAGTGAAGGGATTAGTCGAGACAGTCTACAACTGAATTATCTTACCTGTTTTGTTCTGTACATCTGGGGTTCCATAAACATAGAACCACACAAGTCCTTGTAGGTGCCTGTGTATTTATGTTTTCGGGAATTACAGGGAGGTACAGGGACAGTAAATACAGGTTCACTGAGATACAGAAAGTATACACGCCCCGAATGTTCAAATTATTACAACTACACAATCAGAAAGTTCACTTTTTAAGTTTTCTTTTACACAGTAAAAATGCGACTCTCTTTCACTCTCTGGAACGGTTTCTCTCTCTTTAACTATTTCTTTCACTAACTATTCTATCTGCCTCTCACTCTCTCTTTCCTTCTATCGCCCGCTTTCTGTTTTAAACTGACTCACTGCTTCACTCTATTTCACTCTCTTTCTGTATTTATATATACACCCCCTATATATATATATATATATATATATATAATATTCAGAAATTTCAGAGTAATTTCAAACACCGCGCAATTGGCGATACTGAGCTTTCAAGGTCGTCGGAGGGAAGAGAGCGCTCCCTGCACATAGCGAGAGGTTGTGGAACTAGGCCTAAGTGATATTAAATGTAATTTGCCGAATTAATAATGATGCGATTCATGAAGTTAAGGGACTATTATTGAATTGGGAATTATTATAGATCGTTTATCAGTCTGAATAATGTCACGGGTGTCCCAAGGAGTTATTAGTTAGGTGGAAAATATGTCACGTAGGCCTAAGCTAGCGCCTTGGAGAGACGCGACGCTGGCTGGTCCTCAGTCACGTGAAAGCGATTGGACCTACAGGACATCCCTGCGCGTCCGTCACAGAAATAGTCACATGGCCTAGTCACCTGTGTTGCACTATTGCAATATAACAAGGTTTCCGTCAGAACCCACTTGACCGGAGTTTGACTGGGAGAAATTGACTGCGAGAGTAATGACCGCGAGAGATTGACTGCCGTTTGAGACTGCCGTTGATGATTGAGGGTGGCGATTGTCGCCATTGGACCGATCAGTGTAGGCCTGTCACTGTTTAGCGGGGTATCAAAGGATCTCTTGAGGGAATCTAGCCGTCTGGGTGCCCAGCTGACGACGGGACGATCGTTGGGGTCATCCGCTCTCCTCTACCTCAGCTCACAACACCACATGTCTCGGGCAGCTTAGTGAAACCCTCTTGCTAACGGGAAGCTAAAGCTTCTCTCAACTGTACAAGGTCTGATTGGCTCACTCCCTTCCGTTTCATGGATGTACTGGGGGTAAAGTGAGGCCAGCTGAGTGATACAGGGCCGCACACTGGGGCCAAGAGTCAGTGGAGTTAGAGGTACACTTTCCAAGGTTGAGAAAGGCTGATTTGGGCCTTCAACTACGGGTGCCTGTTGGTTGTGCCTTAAACGACTACGGAGTGCAGGTGGAATCTGTGTGTGTGTTAGGTTAGGAAGCATGGTTCACGGGTATTGGTGGACCCAATAACAAATCAATAATAGTGACAAAATATTTGGGTGTAGTTAATACCATTTTTCAGTTACTGATATTATCTTGACGTGTGTAGTTTAATATTTCTTAAATAATTTTGATAGTATTGTTTTTTGAATGTTTGTGTCACTAAGTGGAACCAGAGTGATACTGTGATTTGATTCTTTTAATGCATCTAATTTTTCTTCATAATTCGGATCTCAGGTATAACCTTTGTTCCCCAGAGTAGTGGTTAAGTTAGGTTAGGAAATGTGCATCTGTTGGGGTGATATAATTTTGTTGAGTGCCCTTAAGGCCTATTCATTGTAGAGTTATTAATTTCTTATTTTTGAATACCATTTTCTCAGTGCTGGATATTATTCTGTGAAAACCCTTAAGGCCTGTTTCATGTGTGCAAGCAACATTTCTTAATACTTTAAATTTATTGTTGCCTGAGTTTCTAATAATTTCAATATCATGTATAACTTTTATTTCTCAGAGTAGTGTTTTAAGTCCAAGTTAAGAGGTGCGCATATTGGTGCACCATTATTTGATTGTGTTTGTAGTTGGACGGAATATAAGTGTCTAAAATTTACAGTGTGTCTCATTCATCCCAGTCACAGACGCTATCCTTCCACGGGTCACGGACAATTCATTTTGTTAGTAAATTTAAGTGCTCATGTGCTGGTTCGGGATTTTTCTCAAAGGGGCACTTCCACTGCCATTACCATCTAATAATCTTTAACAAATCCCAAGTCAAGTGAGAAAATAGAGTCCAGTAAATTCCGACCGGTTACATATATATATATATATATATATATATATATATATATATATATATATATATATATATATATATATATATATATATATATAATCAACACCTCAAATATGCTTTATTGGGCTAATGATATATATATATATATATATATATATATATATATATATATATATATATATATATATGTATATATATGCAAGTAAATCACTGTAGGTGCGCTGATAACCACAAGGAAAGAAGAAAACACGAAGTTCCCAAGCGCTTTCGTATAATTCACATCTTCAGGGGTGAGTACAGACTAAAGAGAAGTACAAAACAAGGTGTATATATACAGAGGAGGGTGAGACCACGTCCACCTAATACCTGACCATTGTGGACCTGGTCTCACCCTCCTCTGTATATATAACTACGTTAATAATTAACTATAGCTGATGGAAAGAAAGAAAAAGTCTTGGTGAGCAAGCTCATCACAATTTTCTAACAATTTATGCAGGCCATTATTGTACTTTGTAAAGAAGATGAAATAAAAGTTGAAGCACAAAAGATCTTCACGTGTTTTCTTGATTCGGGAATGATGGGAGACAAGAAGAATCGAGGGGAAATTTACAGCTTAGGGATAAACTGATAACACTCTTACATTACTTGGTGCTAAGAATTCTTTAAGGCGTCCAAATATTGTTAACGAAAGTAAAATATCGGTGTAGTGTTGAGTAGTCTTCTTAGTATTGTACTCAATTACGCTCTACGAGAATATACTGTATAAACACACCTAATCTGACCCAACCTAATTTGCCGTTTATTTATTTTTATCCGATGTTTTGGTGGAATTAATAGCTAATCATCTCAGAATTCTTAGCAACTTCTCTTAGGTTAAGTTTGTCATCAGATTATTAACAATCACACGGAACATGCTAACTGAAATAATTAAAAGAAACAACGATTGTGAGGTAAAATTAATGAGAACCAAATTACAAGACATGTTGATACAGCAAGATACTAAAACAGTTCTAGACGACACATTACACCCACAAACAAACGCACGCACGATACAATTGGGTGACCGAAGAGTAAATTAGAAGTGACCGAATAAATTCTAGAATGTATTAATTATAACTGAAGTTTCTTAACACAGCAACAATAATAAGCTTTTAGTCTACCAAATCTACACAATTCTTGTTAACTTGCAGTTAATTAGTTTCACCAGAATTAAAATAGAAACGTCAATGAACTGCCGAACTATGCAATAAAAAATTAAAACTAGTTTAGGAATGAAAGGAGAAGAGATAACCATCTTCATAAATTTCATATTGAACATTTATGTTGGTTACAACCTTAGTGTAGCTAAATTTTCTAATTCTCAACAACAACATACTAGTCTAAGCTGTGATGAAGGTATCGCCCAATACGACAGAGGCGACAACACTGTAACCGCCCTGCTGCCTCACTACACTTACGTTAAAGTACTTGTTCTAAATGTCATAATTGATCAAGTTACACTTTTGTAATTTTTCATTTTCAGCGGACAAATATCACAAACCTTTCCAAGAACTGGTACCATTTTCCATTTCTACTCACTGCTATACGAGAGGCTAGTAATGGTGCAGGTATTAATGAACCATCAACAACAATGTCCAAGAATAATCCAAGGGAAGTGTGTAATAAACACTATGAAGCTGCTCCCCCACCTTCAAGGAGCAGGGTGGGGGTGGAGGGCTGTTAGCTTCTTACATACACTACTGGCGGACGGTCGGTTTTGAGGCTTTTCCACCCAACAGCTCTCAGCCAGGTGCCACAACAGATCCTCCAGGGTGGTGCTGGGGGCACACCTCCATTCATGATGGTCTGTTGGTCGATGATGAAGAAAAGCGACCTGAGATAGTGGATGGTAGTGAGAACTCACATGTCAACATAACCGAGTTATAAACTTTGTCTCAATGACTATTTGTATGTATTGTAAGTTCTCTTGAATTTTCGTTTAGTAATTTACAAAAAACTGGAAGCTTACTTAATCATCACAGAACCACAACAGCTGTAGTGTGTGTGTTGTAAATGGAATGTGAGCATTAGAACAAGCAGGAACTACCTGGTGGGTGGTGTTGATGGCACAAAGCTACTGGGTGGTGGTGGCGCTTGCTAATGGGTGATGGCGAAAGCACTCACCTGATGGGTGATGGCGAAGGCACTCACCTGATGGGTGATGGTGAAGGCACTCACCTGATGGGTGGTGGTGGTGCACATTTCTTGACCTAAAAGCTGTATTTGATATTGC
>NW_024713129.1:21661744-21675898 GCF_018991925.1 Homarus americanus
TATCTTGAAACTTTACCTAGCATTAGTGAGGCCACACATGGATTATGCGGTTCAGTTCTGGTGTCCTTATTATAGAATGGACATAGATTCTTTGGAGAGAGTACAAAGAAGAATGACAAAAATGATCCATAATATTAGAAACCTTCCATATGAAGAAAGACTGAAAAGCTTAGGCTTACATTCATTAGAGAGGCGTAGAGTTAGGGGAGAGAGTATGATAGAGGTGTACAAGTGGGTAAGTGGGATTAACAAGGGTAAATTGGAAGATGTTCTGAAGCTCAGTAATAACGAAATAACTAGAACAAATGGCTTTAAATTAGATAAATTCTGATTCAGAAAGGATATAGGCAAGCACTGGTTTGGTAATAGAGTTGTGGATATGTGGAATAGGCTACCGAGTGCTATAGTAGGATCGGGGACGCTAGGGAGCTTCAAGACGAAGTTGGATAGGCACATGGAAGTGCTGGGATGGGTGTGAAAGGGATCTGCCCTGTATGGGCCAGTCGGCCTCCTGCAGTATCCCACTTTCTTATGTTCTTATGTTCTTAACCCCAGGTTGCAGTTTCTCCAGTTTAGTGTCTACACACACATACATATATATATATATATATATATATATATATATATATATATATATATATATATATATATATATATCATGTAAATCCACAATGAAAACGTGGATAAGATAAATCAAGATATATATATATATATAAATATATATATTTGTAACATGGATAGGCATATGTATAGGGTTTTCTCTGCGAGATTAGTTAATTCCTTGCAGAGCTCAGAAGGTGTGACTGAGCGATGGATTAGCCCCTGTCTTTTAGACATAAATATTTCTATAAATATGGGTTAATATATTTGTAGTGTGTATCTATCTCCCCTGTAATTTTCCGTAGCTGTAAGGTAGCATGTTCAAAGCACGTAATGGTTAAGTTCCACGCATTTGTGTCCTGAGAATACCCTAGGTCAGCTATCTTGGGCTGGACCCACGGACAGTATCTACTCAGTTCTCACTTCCTTAGAGCCTATCCCTGATAGCTCCGTCCTTCCTTTCGCCCTCACAGTTACAGTGACTATTATGGTGATTATCCTTTGGACAGTTTACATAGACTCTTATAATAATAAGCTAAGAACAGGAACATATTGGGTTTTGCTACTAAACGCCAATAAACTTTTATCCATATTCTAGTTCGTCTAGAATATAAGATAACAGCTTCACAAGTGCCTGTTATGAGTGTGACCATCCAGCAATGTTGTTGCATATATGACAGCTACACAAGTAGTCATTATACAACAAGTAAGTCACCTAACACTTACACAGTTGGTAACGGTAGAGATAATTTGTTCTCCCCATCACTCTGTTACACTGTTCAGTCAAACAGAGAAAACCTCATTAGTAATATCGAGGTAGGGAACGAACTAGCTAACAGCAATCATAAAGAAGTGAGATTCAAAGTAGAACTTAAGGACAGTTGCAAGGAAAATTCCATTGAAGTCCCAGATTTCAGAATGGCAAACTTTGATAGGTTGAAAAGGCAGCTGAGAGAAGGGGTATTCTGTTTTGGGGTGAATTACATGTCCTCACGTGAGGAGACCTCACAATGCACCTCACCTTACCTGGTGACCTGATAATGGTAACCTCACAAAATAAGACTGCTGAGGGTGACCTGACCATGAGATCTGGGGTTGACGAGTTCCATAACAATTTAAATAATGAATTACTTTGTGCATAAATGGCAGAATATACCATAAATAAAACCCAGATCAATTAACAATGAACCCAATGGATAAATAATTATTAAAGAATATTATTGGACAAAGGAAAGCTATAGGTAGGAGACTAACGTTGTGAAATTTACCTCCGAAATTATAAATTATTGGCCAGTAGGGCTAAGACCAAGATATGAAAAGCAAAGGAATAATGAGCTGAAAGTAGCAAGGGTAGCAAGGACAAACCCCAAGAGATTCTTCCAAATGTATCACACTTAAACAACAGTCAAGATTGGACCAATACACTCAGAAACTGGCGAGCTAATGGATGACGGCAGATAAATGAATAATAATCTGAACAGATATTTTTCAACAGTTTTCACCCCTCCACCCCAATAAATAAGGATGATATCCGAGGCACTGCCTATATACAGTGAGCAAAGAAAATGGCCGCCTTGGATCGTTGTGTCTTGGGGGAAGAGGAGCGGAGTGTGAGGAAAGACGATCTTCTGGCCACTCTGTTAAGTCAGCTGGGGCAGTTGAGGATTTGTTGTTGTTGTATAGATTGTCGGACCGTAGTCCGACACGGGCCTTTGCCTACAGGCGGCCCGTTTGGTGGTTCCGGCTGGAGCTCCAGGAGCAGCCAGACCGGATTGGGATTGGAGGTGGTCCCACCTGCAGATTGGAGGGATACTGCAGGTTGCAAGTGTGAGCGGACCCCCGATCAGTGGACGCTTACCACCAGCCCCCACTCTTGGACGTGGTCAGCTTCGGAGTGGCGCGCCCCCCGAACTGGGGTCCGCACTTGCTGGGAGAGGATGCTTTCTAAGCTATCTGGGTGGTGGGTATCGTGTGATGACCCGGAGTAGGTGGTGAATGTGGTCTGTATGGGCCTTTCGGGTTAGAGTGGCCGCTGGTGTTGTGTGTGTTTCTTGGGAGATTTGAGTTCTGTTTCGGAGGCTTTGCGTGACCTCGCAATCGAGGAGATAGTGTTCAAGTGGGTTGGCTGCTGGCTCCTGACAGTAGGTGCAACGGATTCAAGTTGGATAAGTTTAGGTTTAGGAGGGAGATAGAACATAAGAACATAAGAAAATAAGGAGTCTGCAATAGGCCGGTTGGCCTGTGCATGGCAGCTCCTGTCGAGAGTTACTACCACTCTCTATCATCCATGAATCTATCTAGCCTCCTTTTGAAACTTTCCAGAGTTCCCGCACTTACTACAAAGTTGCTAAGCTTGTTCCACTCGTCCACCACCCTATTTGTGAACCAGTTTCTTCCTATCTCCCTCCTAAACCTAAACTTATCCAACTTGAATCCGTTGCTCCGAGTCCTATCCTGCTCGGATATTATAAGAACTTTATCTATATCCCCTTTATTGATTCCTTTCACCCACTTAAATACTTCTATCATATCTCCCCGCACTCTTCGTCTTTCTAGGGAATGCAAGTTAAGTTTCTTTAACCTATCCTGATATGGAAGGTTTCTAAGTCCCTGAATCATTTTTGTCATTCTTCGCTGCACCGACTCTAGTGAATTTATATCCATTCTATAATAGGGGCACCAGAACTGAACCGCATAATCGAGGTGCGGCCTAACTAGCGCAAGATATAGTTGCAATAAGACCTCTGCACTCTTGTTACTTACACTTCTAGATATAAAACCCAATACTCTGTTTGCCTTATTTCGAACATTAACGCACTGTTTTCTAGGCCGTAGGTCCGGGCTTACAAGTACCCCTAGGTCTCTTTCACAAGTCGACTTCTCTAGGTTGATGTTGTTCAGGCTGTATACATTATAAGTATTTGTTCTTCCAATATTAAGTACGCTGCACTTGCTGGTGTTGAATTTCATTTGCCATTTTTCAGACCACCCCTGCAGTTTATTTAGATCCTCCTGTAATGCATTTGCATCCTGCCCTGAATTCATTTGCCGCCCTATTTTGGTGTCATCCGCAAACTTGCTTATGTCACTGCTGATCCCAGTATCTAAATCGTTTATGTAGATTATGAACAAGAGTGGGCCTAGTACTGACCCCTGGGGAACCCCACTGGTTACACGGCCCCACTCAGATTTAACACCATCTACGCTGACCCTCTGCGTTCTATCGGTGAGCCATGATTTTATCCAATTTAAAACTTTCCCCTCGATACCATGAGCCTTAATTTTTCTCAGAAGCCTCTGATGCGGTACTCTGTCAAATGCTTTGCTAAAGTCTAAGTAAATAACATCGTAATTTTCGTCATTATCTACTACCTCGAAGACTTTCCTAAAAAACGTTAGCAGATTTGTTAGACAAGATTTTCCCTTTGTAAACCCATGTTGAGAGTCGTAGATTAATTTGCTTTTCTCTAGATGCGATCGGATGCTATCTGCTATAATTGATTCAAGAAATTTCCCCACTACTGACGTCAAACTGATCGGCCGGTAATTTGACGCTGATGCTCTGTCTCCCTTTTTAAATATGGGTACTACATTCGCCTGTTTCCACAACTCTGGCACAACTCCAGTGTCTAATGATTTTGTAAATAAATTTACGAGGGGTCCGCTAATCTGTTCCCTACACTCTTTTAAGACTCGAGGAAAAATTTCATCCGGCCCTGGGGATTTTGTGTTCTTTAGTTTATTTATCTTCTTAAGAACATCCTCTTTTCTGATGGTGATATTCTTTAATTTCTCTTCTTCCTTTCCCTTAAATATCAGTTCCACCTCCGGAATTTCATAGCAAATTTCTTCTGTGAAAACTGATAAGGAAGTAGCTGTTCAATGCTTTGCTCATGTCTTCACTGCCATTTATCAATTCTCCCCTCCCTGACTTTAAAGGCCCAACTTTGTCCTTGACCTTTGTCCTATATACCTGGAAAAATCCCTTGGGATTCGCCTTGGATTCTCTTGCTATTTTGATTTCATAGTCTCTCTTTGCTTTCCTTACATTTTTCTTAACATTCCTAGATAGTTCATTATACCTGTTTCTGAGCTGCTCCTCCCCTCCCTTTAATTTCTTATATATTCCTTTCTTTATTCCTATGTCATGTTTAAGTTTTCTGGTCATCCACCTTGGCTCATTCTTATTTGGCCTAATTTTTCTGTATGGTATATTTTGTTCTTTTGCTTTATGTAGTATACTGGTGAATATATTATAGTCATGATCAATTGTTGTGTCATCTATGACCTCACCACTTCCTACTGGGAACTGACGTGACTGTTCCCAGGTGACCTCACCTAGGTAGCTTCTTAACCCCTGATAATCCGCCAACCGAAAGTTTGGGACTCTGACCATATTGTCATTGTTTTTCGTTTCCCAATTTAGGGTGAACCTGATTTCTCTGTGATCACTGTTACCTAGTTCTTCCCCTACTGTGATATCTCTGATAATATTTTCTTTATTTGTTAATACTAGGTCTAATATATTGTCACCTCTAGTAGGTTCTGTAATTAGTTGTTTCAAAAAATTGTCCTGTACTGCGTCTAGGAAGTCTTCAGATTCATAGTTTCCTACAATGTTGTCCCAGTCAATATTTCTGAAGTTGAAATCCCCCATAATGCATAGGTTGGTATATTTTGCTGCCCTACTCATTTCCTACCAAATGGGCTGAGCTGCTTCTTTGCTAAGACTTGGGGGCCTGTAAATCACTCCCATAATTAGTTTTTCTCTTCCTTCCGTGATTTCTACCCACACAGACTCGATTCCTATTTCATAAGAACATAAGAACATAAGAAAGTGGGATACTGCAGGAGGCCGACTGGCCCATACAGGGCAGATCCCTTTCACACCCATCCCAGCACTTCCATGTGCCTATCCAACTTCGTCTTGAAGCTCCCTAGCGTCCCCGATCCTACTATAGCACTCGGTAGCCTATTCCACATATCCACAACTCTATTACCAAACAAGTGCTTGCCTATATCCTTTCTGAATCGGAATTTATCTAATTTAAAGCAATTTTTTCTAGTTATTTCGTTATTACTGAGCTTCAGAACATCTTCCATTTTACCCTTGTTAATCCCACTTACCCACTTGTACACCTCTATCATATCTCCCCTAACTCTACGCCTCTCTAATGAATGTAAGCCTAAGCTTTTCAGTCTTTCTTCATATGGAAGGTTTCTAACATTATGGATCATTTTTGTCATTCTTCTTTGTACTCTCTCCAAAGATTCTATGTCCATTCTATAATATGGACACCAGAACTGAACCGCATAATCCATGTGTGGCCTCACTAATGCTAGGTAAAGTTTCAAGATAACGTCAGCAGTTCTGTTACTCACAGACCTAGATATGAACCCAAGAATCCTGTTTGCCTTGTTGCGAACGCTAATACATTGTTTTCTAGGTTTCAAGTCGTTGCTAAATAAATACACCTAGATCTTTTTCACAAACTGAGTTTTTCTATTTCCGTGTTACCTAGTTTATACTTAACGTTTGTATTCGTCTTCCTATCTGTAGTACCTTGCATTTATCAGTATTAAAATTCATTTGCCAGTCTACTGACCACTCATGTAAGGTATCTAGATCTCTTTGAAGGTGTTCAAAGTCACTGTCTGAATTTATCACTCTCCCCATTTTGGTATCATCTGCAAATTTACTAATCCTACTAGTTATACCTAAATCAAGATCATTAATGAATATAACAAACAGCAGAGGGCCTAATACAGATCCCTGGGGAACTCCGCTTTTGACCGCACCCCAGTCTGACTTAAATCCATTTATGCTGACTCTTTGTTTCCTACCAGTTAACCATGACCTAATCCATTTTAATAATGATCCACCTATTCCATGTGCTTCTACCTTCCTTATCAATCTCTCATGAGGGACTCTATCGAATGCTTTACTGAAATCTAAATAAATTATATCATATGACTTATCATTATCTACCGCTTCATATACTTCTGAGAAAAAGCTAAGCAAATTTGTGAGACAAGAACGTCCCTGGGAGAACCCGTGCTGAGAAGAATGAATTAAGTTGAATGTTTCAAGGTGGCTTCTGATTTTTGTAGCAATAATTGACTCTAGCAACTTGCCTATGATTGACGTGAGACTAATGGGACGGTAATTTGATGCTCTTGATTTATCACCCTTTTTGAAAATCGGAACTACATTTGCAAGTTTCCAAGCTTCTGGCACTAGGCCCGATTCTAATGACTTATTATATAAAACTGCTTATGGATTACTCAACTCATCTCTACATTCTTTTAATATTCTAGCATATACCTCGTCTGGACCAGGCGATTTATGAGGCTTCAGTTTGTTAATTACTTTAAGCACATCGTTACTAGTAATATTGATATTCATCAACATATTTTCTATACTGTCGTTATATACCTTATGAACTTCTGGAAACTGTGCTAGGTTTTCATTTGTGAATACGGAGCGAAAATGACTATTTAACGTACTACACATTTCTAACTCATCATCAGTCATTTCTCCTGTCGTAGTTTTAAGGGGACCTATTGTATCTCTAACCTTTGATTTATACAGTTGATAAAAAGCTTTGAGGTTATTTATCGATTCGTTTGCTACCTTGATTTCATAATTTCTCTTTGCTTTCCTAATTTCTGTTTTTACCTGTCTTGTTAGGTTCTGATAGTAACCAAGTAAGTGATTTTCGCCTTTCTTAACTTTTCTATATACTCCTTTCTTTTTCCCTAGAAGATCTAAGAGTCTATTATTCATCCATTTTGGTTGGTTCCGTATCGATCTGAATTTTCTTTTAGGGATGTGTTTATTTTGGGCATTATTGATTGTCGCAATAAATTGTTCATAAGTAAGTAAATTAAATTCGGGGTTCTCCTGTCCTAAGTTGACAGTTTCCGGAGGTGTGGGTGATTAATCTTTTGACCATAGGGTCATCCCTAAGGTCTCTCCTTAAGCTACCGTAATTAGCCTTCCTAAAATACGGGATCAAGGCCGAATTTTCCTTCTTCCTGCCATTCCATATTATGTTAAAATATATGGCTTTATGATCACTGTTTCCTAGTTCGTCTCCAATCCCAACATCTTTTACTAGATTTTCATTATTACTGAGAACTAAATCGAGGATATTATTTCCTCTAGTGGGCGAGTTTATGAATTGATATAAAAAACTATCTTGTACTACTTCTAGAAAATCTTCAGATTCATTATCGCTAAGTTGATTTTCCAATCTATGCCTGAAAAGTTGAAATCGCCTAGAATACATACATTGTTTCTATCAGATGCCTTCTTTATTTCCTCCCATAGCAATTCACCATCGTTCCTACTCAAATTAGGTGGTCTATATATAACACCAATGACTACGGACTCACTGCCCTCACCAATCTCTACCCAAATACTTTCATTGTCGCTATTTGTTTTAATGTTTGATTTATTGCAGCTTTTTAATGACACCCTGATATACACTGCTACACCACCCCCTCTCCTTCCTACTCTGTCAAATTTAAATAGGTTATATCCTGGAATATGAAATTCTGCTAAAAAATGTTTGCTGTTTGAATTTATCCATGTTTCCGTTATTGCAATTATATCTATGTTCTCTTTACTAACAATGGCCCTGAGCTGGTCCATTTTGTTGCACAGGCTTCTACTATTAGTATAATAAACACTCAATATATTTCTTCCGTTTCTATCTGTTTTACATTTATTACTTTGATGTTTGTTATTATGACTAACTATATTTTCAGCATTATCTACTTCTGTTTCACTACTTCCCAGGACCTCCTTGTTTTTTGACTCCCATTTTCCCCGACCCCTCTCTACTGGCGAAACCCCCCCTTCGGAGTGACAATTTCACGCTCCAGGGATGCAGACAACGTCTTTACCCCCTCACGAGACAAGTGTACTCCGTCGCGACAGTACTGGTAGTCGTTGCCATAAAATCGTTGCCAGTCATCAATGAATGCCCAACCATTGTTTGCACAATGTTTCTCCAGTCGGCAATTAATAGCAATTGCCCTGGACAGCCATTCACGACCAACCCCTCTTCTAGGCAAGACACCACATACTATCGGGATCCCTCCCTTATCTCTAATCCTCCCCAGCGCCTCCCTATACCTCTTGAAAAGTTCCTCACTCCTAACCTTACCTATGTCGTTTCCTCCCACACTAAGACACACTACTGGATT
The DNA here is from genome assembly GCF_018991925.1 of Homarus americanus. Taxonomy (NCBI): domain Eukaryota; kingdom Metazoa; phylum Arthropoda; class Malacostraca; order Decapoda; family Nephropidae; genus Homarus; species Homarus americanus. The sequence continues at coordinate 21,670,559 of NW_024713129.1, forward strand.
GGTACCCTCCCCTGACAAAACTCTGTCTAACCTCTCGGCTACATGCCCTATCCCAGCCCCAGGAAAACATACCCTAGTCCTACGTTTCCTATCTCTCACACAAAAAGCCCTATCCATAAACCTCACCTGGCTGTCACCAACTACCACGACCTTACCTGTGGGCAGGGTTTGTACAACTGCCCTTTCCTCTCCTTGATCCATACCGTCCTGCCTCTTCTCTTCCTCTCCAGCTTCCTGCAGCACCTGGTAAGGGTTACTGCACTCCACACCCTGGTCAGCTTTCCTAAGCCTGACCCTAGTCCCCTTGGAGACAACCACTCTCCACGCCTGCTCCTCCTTCGCAGGTGTCCTGCTAGGCAGGACACCTACCTGAAGGAGTTCCGCCCTGAGGGCTTCATTTTCCCCCTTTAGAGTGTCAACCTCACTCCTCAACTGCCCCAGCTGCCTTAACAGCGTGGCAAGGAGGTCGTCTTTCCCCACACTCCCCTCCTCTTCCCCCACGACACAACGATCCAAAGCGGCCATTTTCCTTGGTCTCTAACGGGAGCGCGATCGGGCACGACCTTCTCCAAGCTGGGTCAGAGGTCAACTCAAGCTGGTGTAATTCACATCTTCAGGGGTGAGTACAGACGAAAGCTAAGGTGCTCCGTTGTTTCCCTTTTCCCGTGTGATTTTACGAAGATATATATATATATATATATATATATATATATATATATATATATATATATATATATATATATATATATATATATATATATATATATATATATATATATATATATATATATATATATATATAAGGGGTTTTAATCGACCGGTACACTGGCGGGTTAGATGTATGGCAGGTGAGGTACAGGGGATAGACACAGAGTTGTTTAAAAGAAGAGACAGAGTCAATGGTGTTTATACCCATCTTAAGCTTTGATGGTCGGTGTTTGCGGTTACCAGCTTGTTTGTTGAAGATTTTAGTTTTCTCAGTGGAGATGATGAGACCAAGGTTCTTACAGCCTGACTGGACATGGTCAGGGTGGTTTGCATTTCATTGTTTGTTTTATTATGTACAGTATAAGAATGTGATCTGCATAGCTAACCGTAATATTGTTGAGGCTGTCTGGAATTGACTTTAATAATGCATTCATAAGAACATTGAACAAAGTGGGTCTAAGTACCTTGGGGATGCCAAGTTGCATATTTTTTTACTTCACTTTTTTAACCCTGAAACAATACAGCAGCTCTTCTGTTCGTGAGGTAATCACTTATCCAGTGCAACAGCGGACCTCCTATATCCATTTTGGCTAGTTCGTACAATATAAGTTGCCTATTGGCAATGTCAAATGCAGCCTTTAAATCGAAAAATGTGGTGTATCTGTGGCCTTCATCCCCATGCACAGTTAGGAATGTGGGAGTGCAATTACGTATACTTTTAGCATGGGTGAAGCTATTTATGTGAGGGGAATGTGTTCTCTGGTTCTGTATAAGAGTCTGCCAAGAACTATCCTCTCATAGGTTTCCTCCTCTTTTTTTGGTGGAGGCATTGCTGGGAAAGAATGTGTAAGTCCTAGCTACAAAATCGTCATGGAGACTTTGATAAATGCCAGGCTTGTAATATTTGTACAGTTGCAGAAATGTGTTTCTACACCCCTGTTGTAACGCGTTTCTCCAAACGCCCAAAGTATATGACCTATAGCAAATCTATCCACCAATCACGTCTGTCGTCACACGACCAATAACCATTCATTCATAAACAGTGATACTACTATTTCAACGTTGCCGTTTGGAGACACGGGTTACACCCCGTAGGAACACATTTCCGCAACTGTACCAGTTATAGATGTAGTATATGAACTGGTTTTCGTATTCTCGCTTGACTGAATCCACGTCTGTTAAGCTTTCCACCAGTAGGGGTGGCATTGGCTACAAGTATAATTGCTTGGATAGTTTTGAGATCAGATATAAGATCAGTGACTACATCAGAGTTAATTTATTGTGTTTAGTGTGGCTTTGCCGAGATCGTTTGTGATCCAATAATACTGGAAGTTGGTAGTCTATTTTGATCTAATAGATACAGTAGTTAAAACAACTATCTGTGCAGGTGGGGGTCGATATGCTCCGAAATTTTACTTGTGACTAATGACAGCCCTCATATACCAAAATTTACCGTCCACGGTCTCATATTGTTTCCCGCAAAGTATGCACATATATTTGTTTTATCTACTGTACATGTGGTAGCAATTTCTTTACATACATTAGACATGTTTAAGTAAAACTAGGATCATAATACACATAATTGGGTAGACTGGGTGTGAGACACTCCTCCAGAAAGACAATATCGATGTCCTCAATCACAACTTTGTAGTGGTCAGGGTATCGTTTTCTGTATTTCTATGGTATTAACACTTACCATTATGTACTATATTTAGAAAGAAGCTTAAGTCACCATACGAGACTTTTTTCCATGTTGCCTGTCTCTTTTGCAGGCAGGAGATTGTTTAACTTATTTTTAACATTCTGGAACATGTACTGAAAACCAGTTATACGAGTATTTCAGTGGAAGACATCGACACACTTTTATCAAATCAACATCACCACCATTTTCTGTTTGTGTTTGCTGATCTTCACTGACAGTGTCCACAGAAGACTCAGTAAAACTGTTCTCAGTATCATTATTTTCCTCTGGGACACGAGTTCCCGGTGGATCTTGGGTTTTTACATCTGGCACTTCATTTCCGCATAACCCTTTCCTTTACATTTCTTGCATTACTGAAAAGTCGTGGTGCTCAGCCTGCCCTCGTGCTTCCACTCCCCCCCCCCCACCTCCTCCCCTCTCCAGTCAGGAAGTTCTATTGCTTGCTAAAGGGGAACCAACTAGGAACAACAACTGGTTTACCCGCCCCCACCGCAACTAACCGACCAACATAGAGGGCAGTGTCGGGGTAGGTGGGTCGAGGCGGGGCTGGGCGAGATGGGGTGATCTTTCGGAGTACTGGTCACTGTATGTTACAATTCTCACCGCTCATCATTGTTGTGCGAGTCTGGCTTGAATCTTCAATCTTCAAATCTGCACAGTGGGAACACAACAATATGAACTAGCAGATGACACTGGAGGTCATTTCAACAATCAGGGAATGTTTTGAGAAGGTAAATTCAGATCGTTTTGTTGCATAAGGTGTTTTCTGCCGTGCCTGAAAAGGTTGTCAATCTCCTCAAGGGAGAGACCCCGAGTTTCCTGCAGAAATATTGCAACCCCTAGGACAAGCAACAAGCTGCAGACGCTGTAAATCCAGAACACCCCATCTTCCCCGAAGGTCTTAACCATAAGCGGGAAGGTCTGGATGACTACGAACAAGCTCGCATATAAGAATATGTACAGTATTGATGTGGCAAATGCCCTTAGCGAGTTGGGTAGTAACTCTGCTCTCAAAAGGCTCACCGACAAATCCACTGCAGAAAACAAAGCAGTGAAGATCATTATTGCAGCCAGCGGTAACCAGCCAATGTTGCTCACGTCCACCCCTTGGTTCAGCAGGTAGAAGTACACCCCGAGGGTCATCATTGACATGGAGCAGATGACACTAGGTACAATGATCGTGTACTTGCGTCCCAGGCGGTCCACCACTAACAAGCACACAATTGTTCCTGCGACTTGAATGCTGCCAACAAATATTGCACTTGTATAAGAGTTTATTCTAGAGTTGGATGCTTGGAAGATGGGCACAACGTACGTGAGTATGCTCACCATGCCGGTAAACTGTACCAAAACCAAAAGGAAGATCAAGAACAGCAACCGACGAAGCACAGACTGTTCCCGCGTCTGACGGAGCTGGGATACAAAGCTGGTGTTGTTGCTGGTGGTTTCATTAAATTGGTGGACGATGTCGTCGAACTCCGGCTGTGAGTCATAGCGAGGACCTCGAAAAAACACGAGGGCCTTGCGGGCTTCCTCCAGGCGGCCTCGGGTAACCAGCCATCGTGGGGAGTTCGGCAGGAAAAACAACCCAATGAAGGGCGGGATGGCGGTGACGCAGCCGCACACGAGTATTATGTGCCGCCACGACATGTCCAGGCTCCCTATTATATACACCAGCAAGATCCCAGATTTCCACCCAACGACCGTGAACCCCATCAGCCGTCCACGTAGATGACTTTCTGACACCTCCGCTATGTAGTTGCTGGAGGCGGCACCGATAACACCTTGGGTGAGTCCTTGCGCAGTGCGGAGCAACAGGAGTAACCACACTTTGGGTGTGAAAGACAAGGCCAGACACATCACCAAAGAGAAAGGCATGGCCACGAGAAGTGACACTCTCTGACCAAGATGCATACTGACTACTCCGCCTCCTATAGAACCAACTGCTGCGCCAATGTGGACCACACTTCCTGTAAAGACATAAGGTTGTTATTTTTTCTTCAATATCTATGTGTAGGTTATTCTTGCTTCATGCATATGCCCAATTTCCTCTCGGTTCTCCGTAAGTATATTAAAGGACAACTCCAGATGATAAATACTTTCGTAACTGATCCCCAGAATTATTAGTTCTTTATCGTATTAATGAACAGGGAGTTATTTAACAAATTCTAGTCAAAATATATAAACTTTTGCAGGGATTGACTTGCCGTTGCTTAGGTGGAAGATGACGTCACTCGAGGGAGGGAATGGAAATGAGATTACCAGTCACTGATCCTAAAGTTAGGATTGAATAACTTTCATTAGTTTTAGTTTTATTTTGAACTATATCAAATCCCATATCGATTTGTTATATAAATTGTGGATTCAAACTTTATCTATACAGGATTCTGAAGCAAATTTATGCTGTCTCATGAAGCAATTGTGAACTTAATGTTATTATTCACTAGTACCTCCTATAACGTCATACCTGGGGCCCAGGTAGGAAGAGTTTATGGTGTACTTTAATGGATTTTGTTTTCCAATAATAATATGATAGTGTTTATCCATTCTATGAAAAGTAGCAATACCAATAAATTGTGATCCTGGAGTTGAACTTTTTAATGTTAACGGGAGAACAAAATTAATAACAACATAGGACATGTACAGCTTTTATTCAAGTGTTCTGTAATTTAATATGACATCGCGGCCTATCTAGTAAATTGTAAAAAGGGTACAAGAAAAGGGAATATTTTTAAGGTGTGGGACATTAAAATTATTCTTAGCAGTTGGATGTGTTTATGCTAACAAGAAAGTTCACACATTCTTTAAGCTGAATCGTGTTGAAGTTATTGACCACTGGTTAAGCTGTCTCGTGGAGGCCATGGTGATTATGGATGACCTATACTTGTACGTATCAAGGAGGTCAGGTCAGGGGAACTAATTAGTGCTAG